>NC_067162.1:12472040-12722040 GCF_903995435.1 Acomys russatus
TGGAGATAGCACAGGGCATGCCCTTGTAACCGTGCAATCCAAAGCTTCTTGTGCTCATATCCTCTTGGCCAGAACTTAGTCATCTACTTGGTGTCAGAAGAATCTGGTTAGTGTCATGTTCAGCTAAATGTGAGAGAACAGGAGACCACATCTTGCTGTGTCTCCCTCAGACTCTCAACTCTTCTCTATTCACACCTGCGTCAGTGCAAGACTGTCTACAGTACTTGTTTACCCAAGAATATTTAAAACTGTAATGATTCCATTTTTAAATGTTCATTTATTTATTTATTTTTATACAGTATGTCGCCTGCATGCATACCTGCATAACAGAAGAGGGCACCAGATCTCATTATAGATGGCTGTGAGCCATCACGTGGCTGCTGGGAATTGAACTCAGGCCTTTTGGAAGAACAGCCAGTGCTCTTACCCTCTGAGCCATCTCTCCAGCCCAAAACTCTAACGATTCTATTAATGATGGAGATTATTGAATTGCCAGCAACACTGAACACTGGACCCGAGACCATATCAGAAATGAACTGCCCACTAGAGTATGTGTTAGGATTTGAACAGAGACTCTTTCTATTTTTATTTGACAATCCAATATTTGTGGGCTAAGGTGGGTGAAACTGAACGCTCTATGGGAGATGGCAGAAGAATAGTTATTAGTGAGCGCCTAGTGGCTTTCTCTATAGGCAGCACGGCTGGGAGGACTGCCTCCGACTCATCTCATTCATCTCTGTCTCTTTCATTAAAAGATAAAAGGAGGAAAGAGAAGACAAGGGAGGAGACAGTTTCCTGCCTAGGTAGTTAGGTCTGGGTTCGTATGCTCCTCGGTAGCCGCTGGGAGGCAGGCAGGAAGGCCACACTATCTCTTTACATACTTGGATCACGTCCCGCCAAGACTGTGTCCAGTACAGTATTGTCGGATGTTTCCCTTAAGGCTCCCCTGCATCCAGATGTTTGCCACTTATGCTCCCCTGGACCCAGGAATATTCCTTATTGGTGATATGCAGCAGCGGCAGCCCACTAGTTTCCAAGCAGCTCTATTATTTTCATGTCCTTAATGGCCGGTTACCTTGGTGCCATTGGCCACAGAAAGGCGGACTATTCCCAGGACACAAGTGCCACATTCCAGTGCAGAACTTTGGATCTGCAACAGACTTAGGTTTTTGGTAATAAGATTCATTTCCCACCCCCTCCACAGTGACTCAAACAAGCCCTGTTTTCAGACCTGTGACATCATTAATCATACCGGGCAAGTAGGAGCAGTGCTGTTCATTGCTTTGTCCTTGGGATTTCAATGATCAGCCACCTTGCAGCTGGTATTAGTTCCACTGTTGTTTGGGTATCACTACCCACAGAAGTAATTGAGTTCAGCTAGCTTCTACCAGTGTTCTCCCTCACCACAAGTGGAGCTGACAACTTGGTAACAACAGCAGATGCAAAAGACATCACAAAGAACCCCAAAGAGCCCAGGAAAGATGCGTAGTAATGTTTACACAATTCTGATCCGAGACAACTGAAAGGAAAAACATTTGATTTGGCTCACAGCTTCAGAGGTATTTCAGTCCACTATATGGGAAAGGCATGGCATGATAGCAGGAGGATTCTGCCCATAATGGTGGAAACATGCTTCAACTACTGATCGCTCAACTAACACAGGAAGCAAAGACTGGCTGGAAACAGACAGAGATAACCTTCAAAAACCTGCTTCCGTGGTGGTGGTGGCATATGTATTTAATACTGTACTCAGGAGGCAGAGACAGGCAGATCTCTGAGTTTGAGACTGTTGTGGTTTACACAGGGAGTTTTAGAGCAACAAAGGCTACATAGTGAGAGCCTGTCTTAAAAACCAAAGACAAACAAGGCAAGCCTGCTTCTAGTGACTCTCAGATAGGTCCACTTTCCAAAGGCTCTAGAGCTTGCAACATCTCTGTAAGCTGGGCTTTGGAAGCCCATGAGGAACACTGCAGATTCAAGCCTATCAAGGTAGAAAACACCTCAGCCACAGCTCTAACGGAGCACCATGGGAAAAGAATGGCTCCTTACTCCCTCACCATCAAAAGCCAAGTTGGAATATTTAACCGTGTCTTCAAGAGCTGCACAAAGGCCCCAAGCTCCACTCTATAAAGGTATATTATAATTTGGGGTGCCTTTTAAAATCACCCGTTCTAGCTCTCAAATACTGAGACAAAGACCTATAGATTTATTGAACAAGCTTTAAAGCAGAGAGCTGGGCAGATATTAGTCTAGTCTAACCCTCTATGCTAGTCTGGCTACTTCCCAGCCACGTGCCTCAAGTTACCTGCCATATTGGTCCTGCCTGGGATGCTTCTGCTCCATCAGGTCAGTCCTCATAGTTACATCCTTTCTCTGCCTCTTTCTCCTCCTCCTTACCTCATGGTCCCTCACTGGACTGGAGGTCCAGCCTTCCTATCTCCTCTCCCAGTCATAGGCTGTTTAGCTTCTTTATTAACCAATCAAATAGTTAGGGAGCAATATTCAGACAACATTGGTACAGGAGATTCTTCATAGAAATGGCAATGCCCATGTCTGGCCTACACCCACATCTCGGGGCACAAAAAACAGCATCTGAACCTCACACACAGTACACAGGACCCACCCCCAGCACTGCTCCAGAAAGAGATGACATAACAGAAGACCAAGAGTGGTCAGAAGACCTTGGGTGTGGTTCAGACTACATTGGCAGTTGAGATGTGGACCTTGTGCCCTGTATTGTCAGCGAAGCCACAATACAGCCAAGCTCTTCCCGGCTGATAGGCATGAAGGGCAGAAAGAAAAGAGAGTTGGGGCTTTCCCCACTGCCCAGTGGTATTGATGTCACCTCTGGAATAGCGTCAAGTGAGGCCACATGGGGAGTCCAGCTCTGTAGTAAGTGAAAAAAATAGACACATTTATGAAATGGAAAATATAAACAACAAAGTGCAAATGTAGGATTAAAAAATGAAGGGGCTAAAACAATCCCAGTGGATGTGCTCAACAGCAGAAAGCAAAAGGGAGAGCAAGAACAGCGAAATTCCAATGGTACAGATTGCTTAATCTAAACAACATGGGGGAAAGTAGTCAAAAGCCCTGGACAGCACCTCAGGGACACAGGAGACTATTACTGCGGATCTACTGTTCATGTCATTCAAGTCTCAGAAGGAGGGGAAAGAGTGTGGCTGACGGCCCACCTGAAAAAGGAATGGCTTAACGTCCCCAAAGTTGCCAAGAGATATAAACCTACAGATTGAAAATGCCGAGCGAATTCTAGGCAGAATGAAGCCCTTCAAGTTGCATCAGCACATACCAATATTAGCTTTCTGGAACTAAAGAGGAAAGCAATCTTGAGAGCCAGTGGAAAAGTAACAAGGAAGGAAAATAGAATAATAGTGTGTTTCTAGATGTAATGGTCCCGGAGGGGAGTGGCGCAGTGTTTCTCTGATTCAGAAAGGAAAGGGCTCCCAGCCCCAAATGCTGAACCCAGTGTGTGTGTGTGTGTGTGTGTGTGTGTGTGTGTGTGTGTGTGTGTGTGTAATGGGGAATCCTTGATGTTCGTGGATGCAGAAAATCTAAGAGAATCCATTGCCTAATATTCCTTATATAAAAGTATGGAAAATTCTTTTAAATAGAAAAGACAGGATAAAAGTAGGAAGCGATAGCCAGTAGTTCAGGAGGGAGAGATGGGGCCCACTGAGCCCCTTCTCTATCCATGACTGACTACTGGCAGGCCCAAGCTTATGCAGGCCCAGTGGAGGCAACTGATGTGTGTGGTGACGTCATGCCCAGAAGTTAGCATTGCACAGCCGTCCTCTGTATCATCTGGCCCCTGCATTCTATCCAGCCCCTCTCTCCTGCAGCGTTGGTGGAGTCTTAGAGGGATGGTATAAACGTCCTCGTTAGGCATGAGCACTCAGCTGCCATTTATTCTCAATACTTTGAGCAGCCAGGAGTCTCTGCGTTCCTTGTCGTTTGTATTGCAAACAGAAGCACTGGGGCTGCGGTCGAGAGCGGCATTGGTCCACACGTATGATGGCAGTGGACTCATCGTCTTTGGTTGTGTACTTGCAGGTGGGCCCAGCAGGCTCCCGTGGATAATTCCACACTTGGGGTCACGTGCGTGGCCCTGGTTAAAGTTAGGGAGTCACATAACAGAACAAAGCGCAATAAAGCCAAAATGAACACGGAAAAGGAGTTGCTAGGGATGGGAGGAAGGTGAGAGAGTGGGAGTGTGGGACGCGTGAACTTGTCAACTAACAATTTAATTAAAAAAGAAGTAGACATCTCAGAATATCAGCAATGTAAGTCAGACTGTGATAAGAAAAACTATGACTGGTACAACAGACTTCTCTTTTCTTATGTATGAAAAATTATATTTTTTGAAGCAAAAATACCATAATCTGCTGTAGCTCTAAGTGCAAGCTGTATGTGGATACAGAAAAACACCAGGAAACAAGATTTCTCTCTTTATCTTATTAAATTGTTGGCATACAGGTTGAGGCTTGATTACACACATACACACACATATATATATACATATAAGTGTGTGTACGTGTACATGTATGTGTGTGCAAGTGCATGCATGTGAGTGTCTGTGTGGTGTGATGCAAAATTTGGAGCAATCTTATCCAAACTGTGGCTCAAGATAGTTATGAATACAAAGTAAGGCCCCAAATCAAAAATGTATGCAAAATATGATTTTGTGTTGACGTTTTTTGTTTATAGCTTAATTGTGTGGTTCTTGTCCCCTGTTGGTAGGATTGTTCAATGGTGATGGCATTATGAAAAACAATATGTAGCTTTCCAAAACATTAAAATAGAATTATCATAAGATCAATGAACTCTAATCCTGAGACTTAGTCAAGAGAATCTCTATCTATCTATCTATCTATCTATCTATCTATCTATCTATCTATCATCTATCTACCATCTATCTATCTATTATAAGGAGTAGAGTGGCAGGATGTATTCTGAGGCTGAAGGTCGGTGTCAGGTGTCTTTTCTTTATATTTATACACCTGTGTTCATAGCAACATTGTCACATAACTGAGAAGTGGAAACAACCAGAATCCAACAGATGATAAATGGCAGATTCACATGATTTTACACACACACACACACACACACACACACACACACACACACACACACACACACACCATGCATGCACACACATGCATAGTCTTGATTTAAGGAGGAGTAATATTGTCATGCTTTAATATATTTAACTAACTATTGATGACATTATGTTTAAGTGAAATAAGCCAGTTACCCAAAAAGCAAATACTATTATCACTCTATGCACATGAAACACTTAAAAGAGTCAAATTCATAGCAGGTACAAGGTTTTGGTTTGTGTGTGGGAGGGAGTAGGTGGAGAAATGAGGAGTTACTTAATGGATAGGATTTCAGTTTGAGTAGTGAAAAAACTTCTAGAGATCTGATTTATTATCATGCGAATAAGTTCAATGTTCTGAACTGTATATTCAAAAATGAGCCACTGCCGTTGGCTCAGTAGTGGGAGTGGCTTTGTATGCTAATGAGATGGTGGAGGAATGAGGAAACCCTACAGAGCTTCAGAGCTGTTGCAGATCACCAGCAAAGCCAAGCACAGATTTGAACTTAGGTCTTTAGCCTTGCTCCACCTTTCAAGAGTGGAACACGGCTCATTCACCAGGGGCTGTTATTTAATCAGTTGTGCCTATGTGATGAAACTTCTACTAAAGCTTGAAACACAGAGGCTGGGAGAGCTTGCGAGTCAGCGAACACATTTGTACCTCCAAGTAGGGTCTCTGAAGAGGGTGTAACTTACTAGCTCATGCCTTGACCTCTGCATCTCTTCTCTTCGATGGCTCCTGAGATATGTCAATGTTCATTAGAAAGCTGTAATGGCAAACTTGGCACACACCAGGGATCTCTGGGTCCCGCTTGCAAAGTATCTGATTTGGGGACGGGGGGGAGTGAGTTGGGATAACCTTCAAGTATAGTCTTCACAGATACATAATAATGTTGAGAGTTAGTGTCATAATTGAATTATGAGAAAACCAGTTGGTACCAGATAGCTGGAGATTGGTTACTGAACAAAAGACACGGCAGAGGTCACTGCTTTCATTGTCTGAGGTGGGATGACAAGGATGAGCTGCAGAAGACTCAGGGGGGTCAAGTCTCGAGCCCTGAATAGCAACACAGGGGAGACGCGTCAGGGGACAAGGTAAGGCTTGCTTGGATTATGAATAGGCTATGTAGGCAAAGCCATGCGATCCACTTATGGATTCAAGGTGGCACCTGGGAGACAGAGGAGTTGAGATTCATCTAAGGGCTCGGAAATGTGGATTAACAATGCATCTTCCCACTATTTAACGAAGGAAAAAAAGATGCCATCTGGGCCACTTTCTTTCTTTCAAACTGGCTTCTTTTCCCTCTTGCAGTCGATAAAAAGACCAAGTGCTGATTGAACAGGAGGGAAGTTTATCATTGGCCAAAGAATAGAAGAGCTAGGGTGACAGGCCCATAAATCAGCTGCTCAGCTTTTAGAGGTTGGGGAAGTCACAGAATGAGAGAAATGAGTGGAGACGGACTCTTGTGGGAGTGGGGGTGGGGTGGGGTGTTACTTCCTGACTTTTGGGACTCGGCAGAGATTTTCCAGCCATTTGTGCATCACCTCTTTTCATTTCTTTCATGTTTTTCTTTTCCAGCAGTCATGGCCGTCGTCAGTTCTCAAGACTCTGAAGGGCATGTCCTTAAGAAGCAGTGGGGTTATAAGACGTTAGAGGTCATCTGGAGGTAATTCTGACAGGAGCTTTAGCTCCTCTAACTAATGGGCAACCTCTGCCTTAAAAGCATTCTGCCCTTAAAAACCAACAGGGTTGTGGCAGGGGAGAAATTCACCTCGGTCACCTTGGCAGTGCGCAGGTGACCAGCCTTTTGGGAAAATATACTTCTGAGGTACATGAGCAGGTGACACATGGCAAGTCCATTCTGGCACTCCTGTCCTGTCTTTTTGGTGAATTTTTTTCTCCATTGCACGAAGGAATTTCTTGCATTTATGTTCTATTCTGTGCACATCACCATCTAGTCTGGTTCCGTTCAGCCGAATAAGCAAATGGAACTCCAATGAGCTGAGCTGAAGCCCTGAGTCCAAGGTCTGTAAATCTATCTGTAAACATAGATGTACCTGGGACTAAAGCTGCTCCAGCCTCCTGTGCCGCAGAATCCATTTCTGACATTTCCCCAGGTTGTCATTACAAGATCTGCAAACCTTGGCATTATTATTTATTTTTATTTTATTTTACTTTTTCCCCCCCTCTCAGTGTTTTGGCTTCTTCTCTGGAGCTTGACTTTGAGTTTAGTTTGACTCTGTAGTTGGGAGTCCAGCCTGAAGGCAAAGGAAGGTTTTTGAATGTGGACCACGAGGAGAATTAATGTCCCTTGCAATGTAAAGGCCTCAGGTGATGTAACTCTGTATAAAAAAAAAAAAAAAAAGGCAGGGTTCCTATCTCCCTGCAAAGCAAGGACACTGTCCCCACTGCATGACAATTGTCAGCAAGGCTTAGAGGTTCAAGATGCTCAGAGGCGGCCAACTCTTCAAAACTCACCAACTGAATCCATAAGGTCACATTTTCCTCATCCATACCCAATTTTGATAGGAAACATTGGAAAATTATTTGAGTCCAAACACTACCAGGTCTTATTTTTATCCGGATTAAGCTTGTATCTACCACATGGATATACTGCAAATGCTACTTTTATTTCTTCAGATGAAGGAATGAGCCGAGAACTGTACCCAAGCTGTGTGGATACAGGCCTTGGGCTGAGCCCAGAGTGTTTCTTTCTCTGTTCTAACTATCCCTAGGCCTAAGCCTGAAAACTTCTACCCTCCATACAATCCAATCTTCCAAGCTGACTGATTCAATTCAGTTTTTTCCAGCTTCTGACTGAATTGTTCTGCTTGACCTCATACTTTGGCAATATGTTCTAATCTTCTGGCTCATTCTGTCTCCACCTGTGTCTAGATTGTTCTCTCTGCAATCTGTCTCTGTAAAACTGTCCTGGTAAGAAACTCTTGGGGAAAAAAAACACCATAAAAAAACAAAAAACAAAAACAAAAACAAAACAACAACAACAACAAACCAAACAAAAAACCAAAAACCAAAAAAACCCAAAACAAAACAAAAAACACCTCTCTCCTCTCTCTCTCTCTCTCTCTCTCTCTCTCTCTCTTTCTCTCTCTCTCTCTCTCTCCCTGCACTGCTCTTGTGTAGCCTCTCTTACCTATTTATTCTCCTGAAAGTTGGACATATCATTTCCCTGACTCATTCTGTCAAATCATTCTCTGATTTGTTATTTTGTCTGCTCTTCAATTAGACAACGCTTTCAAGGATGGCTGCCTCCTTCTATAAACTAATCTTACCTTCATTCTCTGAGATTAAAGGTGTGTACTAAGGGCATGTCTTCTGGCCAGATCACACTGTAATACAGAGCATGTCTGCACTCTGGCCACATCACATAGACCTAGAAGGTCTTTGGATATGATTCTTTGCCAGAGCAGCCATGTTGCTAGATTAAAATTCCTCTATAATATACAAATCATATTTTATACAAATGCATATGTAATGGACATTGCAAATAGAAATCCTACCTAATAGCTTTCCATAAGTTCCATAAGTATTATTATGTATTAGTTTATTATTGAAAGAAAAAGAGCCTTTTATTGGACTTATAGGGGAAAGTGTTGGCATAGCATTCTTGTGGACTGTGTACAGTTTACACTTGTTCATTCAAATGCTAATATCTCTACCCAAGTATCTGGTTTCAATCTGGACATTGCATTGTGATGTTTATTCTAAGTATCTCCTGTCTCAAGTTTGTGGAAATATGTCACCATTTGTGCTTTGTATTGCCAATAAAAGCCAGCTAACCAATGCTGAACAATAACAGCAAATAGGGTGGGACATCCTGGTCCAATCTGGGGAGGAGAAAGAGCAGGAAAGACAGGAGGGTTGCATGTGGAGAGGACCAGGAAACACCAGGAAGGATGAGCTAGACCTAGGAGATGAGTAAAAAGCAAGTATAATGTGGGAAAATCTGAATGGGAGGAAACTGTACTAGCGTGGAGGTTTAGGATGGAGTAATTATTGCTCAGTATTATGTTCTAATCTAATTAAATATATCCTAGTCTCTCTTGTGGTTAATTTAGTATATAGCTGGTTAAGGAGTAATTGGTGAATTAATACTAAAATTATAAACCAATATTAAATAAATTATGATCATTTCAACAAATTGTACAAATTAAATTTTATGTAATTATACAAATCATCCTTTATAGCAACTTTAAAAGTTTCCTGGGTTTACTGTTGTGTCTTGAGCTGAAGATATATAATTCTTTTCAAACTATTAACATACTAAGAAATAACTCACATTCTTTATGAACCCACAATACCCTATCCCATCAATCATTCTGTCTTCCTGAGTCTCAATGGCAACAGGTCTTTCTTCAATTTTAGATGACCACGTACACTTTACTGTTGGGTCTCAGCACCCCTGGCTAAACATAGTGTAATGCCACAGGATGCCTTTAAGTGTTCACTGTCCTTATGCCTACCCAAAGCTGAGTCTGTATTCTCACTTTCTTGAAGATTTTAGTTGTGAATCAACTACAGTCTATCATGGCTTACTTTACTAAGTGCAATTCTCAGCTACAGTAAGCTAATTTAAGAGGGAAACATTTATTAATAGCTGTAGAAAGATGGCAGAATGAAGCAGAGCTGTTTATTTTTTCAACTTGACTAGAGAATAGGACTCCAAGATAGTTGGTCAAACGTTATTCTGGGTGTTTCTGTGAAGGTCCTTTCCAAAATTAATGTTTCGATAAGTAGACTAAATAAAGTAGATTGGCCTCTGTAATGTGCATTAAAGTCCCATCAGTTAAAGCTAAAAAAATTTCTTTGCCCAGTAAAAATTCCTACTGCCTGATTGCCCTCTAATTGGGTCACCAGCTCTCCCCCGTTTGGACTTGAACTGGACTTTCTCTCTTTTCTAATTACTCTTTGCAGCTCTTGAGATTTGCCAGGCTTCCACAATCACATGAGCTATTTCCTTATAAAAAGCCTTTATCTGTCCCTTCTTCCCAAATGGTTTTCTTCCTCTGGAGAATCCCAAATAATAGGAGTCTAGGCAGCTCTTCCAATAACTGAAAATTAAACTGTAGCACTAGGCAACCGAGGAAGTGCTGCCCCTGCCACAAGATGGAAGTTACCCCAATAGCCACAGTCTCTGCAGTATTGGAAAGTATATCAGAACAGGATTGGCGGGTCCACGGTTGCTGAATGAGTTCATCAAGACAGTGTGACCACAAAGGCAAATGGAATGAAACTGTTAAGAGATGCCAAGCCTCAGGGTTGTCAGGCACCACAAATGGCTAATACAACTACTTACAGTTACATGAAGATTATGAATATGTGCTATCAAAAATATCCAAACTGATATTTAGGGGAAATGGAAAGTTTATTTGTACCTTCCAACCTAATCAAATCTAATCAGTTTCCTCATAGTCAACTGTCATTCATTTTTAGTGCTTCTAAGTCATTTCCTGTATATCTGCAGATGCTTATGCAGACTAGCACACATGCAGTTTTGTTAGATGGTGGCAGTCAGTCAGGGTGGCCTGCAGGGGTGCATTGGAATTGACCTCAATTGTGACTTTGACCTTGATCCCTTGCTCTGTCTTGGTCTACGGGTGCATCTTCACTTCTCAAGGACATAGAAGACTGTTGATGTGGCTTGTAGCAGTTAGCCTGTAGCACAGAGAGCAGGACGGGAGTGGACCTAGAGAAGTCAGAGAAAAATACCCATCTGAGAGAGATATTGGGAGGTAAGAATGGACACGTGGGTGATGTGTTGTCTTCAAGGTCAGTTGTTGCTGTATGTTGAAGGAGCATGCTGACAGGCTTTTCAGAGGCCCCGATGAAAGGAGAAAAAAATCTGTGTCCTTGCCTGGGGACAGGTTCAGCAAGGCCTTGTCTGGGGCTGGGGCCAGAGCCTCACTGGAGTTAAGGTTTTCAGTTCCTGGGAACTTGGCATTTCCCCCTGAAGAGACTGGAGTTACAGTCCCAAGGCTGCTGTGTGCTGGGTCCCCAATGCCCTTGAGACATCTCGTGTTTCTTTTGTGCAACAGTATTGCTTGGTTAGCTTCTTGCTGACCTTGTCCCATTATGTGATAGATTTTTTTTTTTGACACTGTTCCATTTTTCCTTTCAGGAAAACTTGTATGTAAGGTGTTGTATTGTCAAATGAACTTGTTTGCATGAGCCACTAGCTGTGTGAGGCTTCCTGATTCCAAACTTTTTAATCTTATTTTCATCCCCTGGTCATCTCTTTTAGGACTCTGTCTCTGAGGAATGAGCTGCTGGTCCCATCCAGCACCTGGTCACTACTATTGAGCTAGTTCCTGTACTTAGAAAAAGATACTTCACAGCACCTTTGCAGCCATGAACCCATAGAAGCTGTGGTTGTTAGAACAAGGTAAATACAGGCAAAATTGCAGCCTGAATGGGGGGGGGGGTGTTCATAGCCCACTCCACCTGAGAGTTATTGGCCATTGATGTCTACTGGGGAAGGAGACGTAAGTTTTCTTTGGGAGTTTGGCCCCGGCAAGGTTGCACTAGTTAGACTCAATGAGTTATAAAAATAAACAAATAAGATGACATGAAGTTGGGAGGAAGTATGGGAGGGAACTGTGCAGGAGGAGTGTAGTGGAAAGATGAGGGCTGGATATGATTGGAATACACTGCATTACATGTATGAAAATAAGCAAAAAAATAAGACAGTTTTCAAGACCAAGAGATTAAGTGCCTTGCTGCCATATCTCACAATTTATTGATGATTTCCATGTCATCACAACCGAGACCTGTCTGAGTAGGAGGCCAGTTTTCAGGAGGTAATAGCAAGCATTGTCAAGTGGGACTGTGTGAAATCACAAAGCAAAAGAAACAATTATCAGGTGAAGCTGCATCAGGCATACAAAGAGGCGGCATAATTATCTGACAGAGAATTGATACCCAGAAAACACAGAGGACTCAGAAATTCAACATCCACGGACAAAGGAATCAATAACTGAGGAGATGAACTGACTTGATAATTTGTAAAAGAAAAAGTACAGATTGTCAATAAACACATATAACAATGCTCAACATCCTTTCCACTAGGGCAATGCAAATTAAAACTATAGTGAGATTCCATCTCAAAGTGGCTTAAAAATAAAGAAAGCACAAAACAAAACAAAAAAAATTTAGTGAGGATGTACAGGGAAACAAATTCTTATATGTTGTCGATGGGAGTGCGAACTAATGTAGCCAGCAGAAAATCAGGATGGAGGTTCATCAAAAACCTGAAATTAGAACTAACATATGGTCCAGCCATATTCCTGGGTGGCATAGAGACACCTACACAGCGATGCTCACTTGGCTCTTCACAGCCACCTTGACATCCATCATCAGATGGATGGAGAAAACGAAGAGCTCTTGTCCACCAATGAGAAGAATGAGATTCTGCCATTGTAGGAAAATGAATGGAGGTGGAGCTCAGTCTTTGAAACAAGCTCAGGAAAGACAAGGATGACGTATTCTCTTCTCATAACTGGAATCTAGGCTGAAAAAAAAAAGACATAAAAGTAAAAGGGAAACTATTAGGGAAGAAGAAAGGTTAGGGGAGTAAAAATTGTGGGGAGTGGATATGATCAAAGGACATTATATGCAACGTCATAGTGAAATACAAATTTTGTGCAATCAATATGTGCTAATAAAAAATGTAGAAAGAGAAAAGTATGATGGGTACACTCTCTCTTTCTGTGCATGTGCGTGTGCGTGTGTGTGTGTGAGTGTGTGCATGTTCATGTGTGTGCACCCGTGTATTTGGGTGTGTGTATGTGTGTGTATGTGCATGTGTGTAAGTGAAGACCAGAGAACAATCTCAATTACCATTCTTCCTTGGGCCCTGCCCACCTTTTCTTTCTTTCTTAAAAAAAAAAAAAAGATTTCTATCGATTCTTTGTGAATCTCACATCATGCACCCCAATCCTACTCACCTCCTCGTCCCTTCATATCTGCCCTCTACCCTTGCAACCTTGCTCCCCAGAAGAAAATAAAAATTAAAACAAAACGAAATCAACCAACCATAAAGCCACCTCCTTATGGAAGCTGTGGTGTGTCACACAGTATACCCCTTTGGTCCAAACATCTTTGCTTGCAAACTTTTGCTGCAATGAGTCATTTGGTCTGGTATGAGGCCTCTGGCTTCTGCTACACCGTCAACACTGAATTCTCACCAGGGCACCGCTTGGATATCCTGTTGTCACCCGGTGTTATGGAGGAGACCTTGCAGCTTTGAATCTGCAAGATTGGCCCCTTCATGCACTCCAGACACAGGTAGTTGTGGTGGGCCAACTCAAAGCCCTAGATCTGCGCCTGGGTGGTGGCTGAGTTGGGCAGCCCACCAGCTCTCCTGCAGCCACAGCCACTGGGGCCAGCTCTCCAGCACTTCCCTGTTAGCTCTCTCAGGAGTGGGTCCAGCTCCTCAGCCCTCATATCCCGTGGAGAGGAGAAGTTCACCTGCACCCACACCACCAAGGCTAGCTCTATTGTGCTGCTCAGGTAGGTGCAGGGTGGGCTCTCCTGAATACTGCAGCCAACAATACTGCAGTCCCCACCCCCACCCTCACGCCCACCCCCCACCCTGTTTATTAAGACATGGTCTCGTTATGTTCATGGGCTTGCTGGTTATGCTAGGTTATGCTCGACTGACTGCTAGCCAGTCCTGGGGATCAGCTTGCCTCTGTATCCCCAGCATTAGGATAACAACTGTACACCACTCCATCTGGGGCGGGCAAAGTGCATGTATGCAGGTCAGAGGACAATTTGTAGGAGTTGGTTCTCTCCTTCTGCCAGGTGGGTTTCAATGACCAAATGCAGGCTGCCATGCTTGGTAGCAAACATTATTACTGCTGAGTCACCTTGCTGGCCCTATGTTTTTTGTGTATTTTGGGGATCAAACTCAGGACCTTACAGTTCTGCAGAAAGGTAGAAAGGGGCCTTTTTGGGGCTCCATGACAGCTCTTCCTATCTTTCCCGTCTGCCTCTGGGTTTCTGCTGGGATCAGCATAGTCGCTCAGCTCTGATCTTCTACTCTATATGGCTCAGCTTAGGAGCCACACAGGTCTCCTGAGAGATCTCAGAAGGGACTCAAACTCAGAATAAGAAAGAGATCCTCCACCAATGCTATCCCACTGGAAATGTGGTCATCAGTAGCTCCAGCTCTTTTACTGACTAGTACTGACTTTATATTGTATTTCCCAAAGTCTCTTCTCTGACATGGTTTTATTTCTCCCTGAGCCTTGGGGCATTTTTCCATCCATTTCTTCACTTCTCTGTTTTTCATTATATTTCACAATAAAAAGGTAAAAATAATACTTAGACAACTTGAGCAGGCTGGCAGCTCTTATTCTTTTCTTTTTAACAGATGGCTACAGAGGCTATGAGACTTGACTGAACAGAGATACCATGTAGGGTTGTGCAGGTTTTTACTGTGCTGGGAAGCCAGCGGAGAGCTGGGTGGAAATGATCCAGCTTGAGTTATATGTACCTCCTTCCCCCAGCTGCATCCGCTTGGAGGAAGGGCCCATCTTTTCCTGCTTTACTAAATGAAGGAGCCTGTGGGGCTAGGAATAGCTGGTGCTCAGGCCGGAGAAGGGTCAGTCTCACCAATGGGCACGACCAGCATACTCATTTCCTGCCTTCTACCTCCGTCCACCTTTACTTCCTGCAAATCCTCCTAAATCCAACAGTGATGGGAGAGAATGAAAAAACCAAGACAAATGGAAACAAACACTTCCCCTCGAAGGACAGCTGGGTGTGCAAATAGAGGAAGGGCCCTGTGATGTCATTGCTTGCTCCTGTGGGGACCACAGCCACCCCCAGTGCCTGGCACCTGCCAGCGGCAGTCCAAGGGTCTCTCTCTCTCTCTCTCTCTCTCTCTCTCTCTCTCTCTCTCTCTCTCTCTCTCTCTCACACACACACACACACACACACACACACACACACACACACACACACACACACCATTTGGTCATTTCTTCTTGGGTTTCTCTGTGGTCAGTTTTTGTTGTTGTTGTTGTTGTTGTTGTGCTGTGGCCGAGATTCTGACCTGCCTACAATTCCCTCCAGTCTCTGCGTGCTTTCCCTCCATTACACTCTCATTTCCTGTGCCTGGACAGATAGCAGTGGGTGCAGGGAGAGGTAAGAGGGTTGAGGGTCAAGGGGAGAGGGGATTTTCTTGCAGTCTTGGCAGCTCTGAACACCAACCAGAAGCCCTGGGTTCCTGGAAGCAACAGCATCAGTGTCAGTAGATGAGGAAGGAGAGAAGGTGGGGTCCCCACTCTCATCTGATTCCATGGCACCAGGGCAGCACTGGCTGAAGTCCAGAGTCCATCCCTGTCCTGCTGCACCCACGTTTTTCAGGGAATTTCCTCTCTGGACAGCATCTGCCATCTGGGAGAAATGGCTTCCTCTGGAAGAATAACCCAAAGGAGATACTGCCTTCCCCCCTGTCGCCACCTAATTTCTGAGGACAAGATAGCAGATCATGATTGAGGGCGAGCATCAGAGTGGAGGCCACACAAACAGGAGATGCCTGGAAGATGATTCCAGTGGATCATGGGCTTGAGGTTGCTTTTGCTAAGAAGTATTGGCTCCATGTTTGGGACCATAAGGCAGCTAAAAGCAAGATGGACGCCAGACAACTGCACCTGTGTTTGTTTCCTGGCAGTCTTAGTTGGGGTTTCTAATTGTGATAAAACACCATGACAAAAAGCAACCCAGCTTGTACTCCATCAGGAAGAACAGTCAGGGCAGGAACTGAGGCAGAGACCATGAAGGGATGCTGCTCACTGGCTTGCTCCTCATTGCTTGCTCAACCTGATTTGTTACAGCACTCAGGACCACCTGTCCAGGGGCAGCCCCACCCACAGTGACCTGGGCCTTCCCACATCAATCGTTAAGGAAATGCCCCATAGGTGTGTGCTCAAGCCAAACAAGTGGGGGGTATTTTCTCAAGTGAGGTTCCCTCTTCCCAGGTAACTTACAGATAGATAAGACCCCCCCACCCCAAAGCAGAACAGAGTATCCCCGCAAGCAATGAGCATTTCTCAAGCCACCTGCAGAACCCGAACTGAGCTGGTGATCAAGAGACCACATCTTGACCGACATTGCTTCTTCGTCTCAAGTTCTCCGTGATCTTCAAGGGACAACCCACTGTGGGACACTGTCCTAGCTGTCAGCCTGGAAAAACTGCTTAGCCCTTTCACGCCTCCTGGTCCACCCAGCGGCACATACGACACTTAAAGCATACAGGGCACACTTCCTGAGGGCTCTCTTTCTGCACACAGTAACTGTTTTCTTCACTCTCTGTACTTTCTCTAGAACGAGTCCCCTGCCCACTTAGTTCCCGGAGGCTCCAGGTTTCTCAGCCTTATCCATTCCTACAGCTTCCTGTTTCTGTAACTCACCACTTCTAGGAAGTGTTCTCTGACGGCACAGTGAGGAGCCTTCGGAGACCCGGGTCCTCTTCTCACTCCTGGCATGCCACAGTGCGAAGAGGCCTTCTCAAGAGGTGGGACTCCTGGGGCCTGTGGAACACCATCACTGAGTTGGGGAAAGACAGGAGCTTCCAGGCCCCTTTCTATTCTATTATTTTATTTTTTTTTAATTTTTTGGTTTTTTGAGACAGGATTTCTCTGTGTAGTCTTGGCTGTCCTGGACTCACTTTGTAGACCAGGCTGGCCTTGAACTCACAGTGATCTGCCTGCCTCTGCCTCCCGAGTGCTGGGATTAAAGGCGTGTGCCACCGCGCCCAGGCCCCTTTCTAAGGGCTGTTCTCTACCCCCAATGCAAACGATTAGGATCTTAGAGCTCAGGCTTCCAAGTAACACCAGACAACCAACAGCCTGCACTGAGATGCACAACGCTTTGAAATTACACGACCATTACAAGCCATTCGAGTAGAGTGAAAAGGACAGCGAGAACTGGGTCTCTCCTCCTGATCAGAGCAAGGCCTTTCCTCACAGGTGTGCTCTGATTCTTCCTCTACTTCCCCCTCCACAGACTCTTGGAAAGCAAGATCACCATGCCCAGTACGCAGCTGGACTGTTAACAAGCCAACCAGAGAATAATCGAGAAGGTGATTTGCACGAGGAAGAGCTTCTCCTGCACCCAGGGCCTCCTGGTGTTTGCTGGGCAGCCTGTCTGTGTTCTCCTGTTTCCCCTGACTCAGTCAGCCTCCCACTGGCCTGGAGGTTTTGAGGCTCGGAAGCTGTCTGTCTTCTTTTCAGGTCTCGCTAAAGAGTCAAAAGTCCAACAACTGACTTTAAGGGCACAAATTCAGAGATGGGGGATGCTACTAGAAGTCAAGTCTTTCTCATCCCATGAATGCGAGGAGAGTGCTCGCCCCAAGACATTTGTTAGGGCTTTTGCTCCACTTAGTTTACATACAAGTTAAACGTTTTTTCAGGTATGTTGGGTTCCATTCTTCTGGGAATCACAGGAACTCTTAACTTGGTTTGAGGTCTTCTGTATGTAAGAAGACCACATTAAGACTTTTTAATAAAAGATGGGAGAAGGCTTTCACTGGAAAGAGATTACATTTTTTTCCAGTGAAGGAATTTAGAATTCTGAACATTTCCATATGAAATTCAGCTGCAGCATATCTGGATATAAATAATACAGTGAAATTTTCATGTCGTTAAGCATCACAGGAGTCCGACAATTTCTGCAAGGATTTGCATTTAATTCTGTTTTTTTTTAATGTGTTAACTAAAAATAAAGTAATTTCAGGCATATGGAGTAGCTAAGACAGTAAGGAAATTTGCAATGGAAAATGTTCCATTTGATTCAGTGCCTGAGTATTGAAAAACCCTGACATTAACTTATAGGAAAAGGTCACCCAGGGTGCAGAAGGGAGGAGGCTTGCTGGGACTTTGGTTTGGTTTTCAGATACATCTTGTTCTGTTTGTTTGGGCCCATTGTAGGTCCAGTTCTCCTTTAGACAATGTTAGAGAAACACTCCTGCGGCTAGAGAAACCAGAGGGGCGGAGACAGGAAGGGGAAGGGGAAGAGGAAGGGAAGGGGAAAGGAAGGAAGGAATGGGAAGAGAAGGGGAGGGGAAGGAAGGGGAGGGGAGGGGAGGAGAGGGGAGGGGAGAGGGAAGGGAGGGCGGAGGAGGCAGGTCAATTACATGGTACCCTTTGCTCCCACTTTCCCTCATCAGTCACTAGGGCTGTGTCACTCTTTTGGATGGGGCACCTGAGCAGGCATCTCATTCAACAGTCTATCATGATTGTTTCAGTTAGCTTGCTACCATCACACAACAGTGTTAGCTTCAACAATGAAAACATGTTTTCTTCCGGCTCTGGAGACCGGGAAGTTGGTCCAAGTGTTGGAGATTTTAAACCTTAAGTTTTGATATTCCTTTGGTTTGAACATGCTCCATCTCAGTAGTCCAATGCCAATTTCTGTAGAGGCATGGTCCATGAGCACAGCAATAAATCCATGCAAGTATTTACATCTATGCAAGTATTAATGCATAATAAATAATTCCCATTTTAACTTTGAGATGCATTGGCTGCTCTCTGCTGCAGGTGCTGTTTCCTTTGTAATGGGATCCTAAGCAGAGAACAGAGCATCAGCTGGAGACATGCTTAGAAATGAGGTGCTTTTGTTTGTTGGTTTTGAACTAAGCCTTTACGTTTATTTATCCCATCTAAATTACTGGGCCAGGGAAACTATGAAATTATATCACTATTTATTAACTGAGGACCTTGCTGTGGAAGATATTCCACAGACAGATCAGGAATCAGACAACCCAGTAGATATTTGCTCTAAATATAATATGGTATTATTGTTTTTTTTTTTAAATAAATGAGAATAAAAAGAAGACTCCAAAATGAAAATTAACTTGGTTCTCTTGCTATCCAAGGTACTTGGGTTGTGTCTCCATTTAAGCTCTTATTTTGGTGCTGGTAGAGTGCACATTTCCCAGCTCACAGACAGCGACGTTTCCCTGCATCCTCAAGTGAAGGAAAGGACTGCTAGCATTTTGTCATCTCCTTTCAAAGGGCATCTCACTGGCCATAAACAGGTGCGGTGTGCACACCTAAGGTCCCACCACTTGGGAGGTAGAGGCAGGAGGATCAGGAGTCCATGCCACCCTTAGGGGCACAGGGCATTCAACCCGGGCTTAACGAAACTGTCTCAAAGGAGAACAAAAGGCAATGCCCTGCATCTTACATAGTTGCCCCCTGAGGCTCCTCTTTCTAATTCCATTACACATGGGGACCAAGAGTGGGCTTCTGGGTCATATGATAACTCCTGTCCACACTTTAAGGAACCGCTATTTGTGTTCTCATTTAAGAGATGAAGGAATGAGGCTTAGGCGGTTTAGTTTCTTTGCAAATATAGCGAGCATACAGAGCTGGGACTGCAGGCCCTAACACTGGGAACCTGGTCATCTTCAGGCTCCTGTGTTTGTGGGGAGGCACAGTGTACTATGCCATATGTGTGGAGGTCAGAGACCCAACCGTAGGACTTGCTTCTCTCCTTGCACTGTGTGAGCGCTAGAGACCAGGTGAGCTTGGCAGGCCCTGCCAGCCTTTACCTGCCAAACTGCCTCGCTGTCCCAAGCTGGCCATATCGAGGGGAGGTTTGGCTTGATTTTGGAAGACAGCATGGTAGTTTTCTTGGTGAGGGTGGAAAAGGGATTTGACACAGAATGAAGCCCTAGAAGTCTGAACGAGAGCTTTTTGTGTTCTCACAGGGAATGTAGTTGAGGGCGCCTGATGCCACCTTTACCTTTTTAAAGTTATGTTAACAGAAGAAAGTAAAGGAGCCAGTCTCAAAAAAAAATTCCACCATTCACACTTCCAGGACCTAAGGGCAGAAAGGAAAAGTATAAAAAAAGTGTATGCAAAACAAAGCTGAAAAGCACAAGACAGTGAGTTGATAAAAACAATTATTGAAACCTTTGAACTGGGACAGATGAATGGACAAGGGACACAAACAGATGACTCACGAGTAAAGAAGTGCCAAGTGGCAAATAACCTTGGAGAAATGTCCACTGTCCAGAATAATGTGAGACGTGCAAACTTAAACAACAGAGGGAAACCATCCTTCAGCCCAGCAACTGTTTGCCGGAATAATAGTTGCTTTTGGCAAGACTGGACAGAGAAACGTCTTTAGGACATTCAAATCTCTGATGCTAAATGCTTCTATATTTCCACCAAATGTTCAAATGTCTGAGACTATGGAGCATATTTCTCCCATCTGAATACTAACCAGACCCCATCCTGCTTGGCTTCTGACCCCATCCTGCTTGGCTTCTGAGAAAAGAAGCAGTGAGGATGATGTGGCCACAGGTGACATTTCTCATTCAAGCCACAGCACTTAGGCTGAACTCCAGAGTTCCCTGCCTCCTAACCCCAAACCTCGCTCATGCACGTGCCCTATTATGTCTGTCCTCCGCCTCTCCACTTGGCAGGTCTTAACTCATTTTTCTTCCCTTTAAGACTGCATCTTATTTATCTGAGAGTAGTGTCAAACTCTCTAGGTAGCTAAGGATGACCTTGAACTTGTGATTCCCCTTGCTTCCATATTCCAAGTGCTGAAATTATTGGTGTGTACCACCGTGCTTGATTATACAGTGCTAGGGATGGAGCCCAGAGCTTTGTGCATGCTGGGCAAGCAATCAGCTAACTGAACGCTACCCCTGCCCTTCAACTCACTTTCCAGGGACAAGCCCAAACCTCTCTTCCAGAAGGAAGCCGCCTCCAATGATCCTCAAACAGAGATTGGCCATTCTTATCCTTTGATACTCAGAAAGAGCTGGATTTGCTCTTCAGGGTCTAGTCTGCTAAATGGATGGAACTAGAGAAGAGCATATCGGGTGAGGTGACCCAGAAAGACCCAAATTGTATGTTATCATCATCAGAGATTCCGAACACCAACTCTTCAGATGTGTGTATATGTATCCTGGAGTAACCACTGAAACCATTGCGGGGATGGGGGGGGGGTATAGAAAAGGGAGTAACAGGGTCGAGGTAATCCAACTGGGGATATGAGAAAGTGGAGGCAGGTGCTAGAGGGAGGAAAGAGAGAGAGAGAAACGCAGAAGAGAGAAGGAGAAGGTTAGATTTAGCTTTAGGATTGTAATCTGATGGTTAGGAAGGGAGAGAGAAGAGTAAAGGGCAAAACCTGTCAGCACCATGTTTGCTATGCTCGGGCTACTAGAGAGCCCCTCAGAGGTCCTCATAACTCCTAACTCCACCCTAAGTATTTGTCCTCACACCCACAAATGAGTGTAGTCTTCACCCATCATCAAAGAAACAAACAGAGGCCATTACACGCAATGACAACCAATCAAAATGCAGAGTTGTAGAGCCCTGTCCCAGTGGACGGATCTACAAAACAGCTTGGAACCTCAGACTCAGAAAGCATTGCAGAAGAGGGGGCTGGGAGATTGTAGGAGCCAGAGGATCTGGGAGTTTGCTGTGAGGTTGTGCCTCCTAGTGTTGTCAGAGGCTATACTGATGATGTCTCATCAACATGGCTGCCCAAACATGAGCTGAACAACAGTAGACATGCTGAAGTGGACCGGGGTCTCCTATGAGGCCTCAGCCCTAGACAAAGAGCTACAGGCAATGACGGAACGTTGAGCATAAGTAAGAGAAAATAAATCTTCTCCAGAGAAAGAAAAAAAAATGATGTAATTATATTCTCAAAAAGAAAAGAAACACTTGGGGCAGGGGTGGGGAGATCTGTATTCACGACATTTGTCATTGAGCTTGCCGTATTATTTTGAGACGAATCTTCACTATCTGATCTCAGAGACTGGGAGTTCCTCAGAAGAGCTGGTGCCTTGTTTATCTTCACAAATTCTAGGCAGGTCAGGAGCCCCCCAGCAAAAAGATGGAGCAGTAAGGAATAAGGTGAGGTGAAGATCAAATGTGTTCTAGAGCGGGAGCCCTTTCCCTCCTCAGCGGGAAGCTGAGACAGTGTGGACAGAAATGTAAGGGATTCAAGTTGGACAACAGGTGGAACCACTGACCAGAGATGACTAGTGGAAGAGAGGTAACGCCACAGGCAGAAGGAACCTCAGGCACCCAAGGGAGCTCAGCTCCCAGGCTGGATCACCAGCTGCACCACTGGCCTTCAGTGACATGTGCTGCAGCTCGTGGCTCAGACCTACTGTAGGACAGAGGGATATGTGTGTTCTTCCAGTTGTGGTGAATGTGGCCACCCATGGCTACCAGTGAGGAACCTCCCTCAACCCAAGGAAGCCACCTTATTTAAGTCCACAGCTCTTCCCAAGGAAAATCCTTATCCAGGGATTTGTGAATGAGGGGAAAAGGAAGTCTGCCCCGTTGTCTCTTGGTTGGACAATTAATGCCTTGTCTTGCAGCCAGAGAATCAAATGGGTCAACTGGGCCATTTTTCCTTTCCTTTTTCTTTTTTTTCTTTTCTTTCCTATCCGTAACACAATGTAGCTTTCCCAACTCCTCACTCAAACATGTCTGGGTTCCGCCCTCACTCTCTCAGCAGTACCCGCCATGTGCTGCTTCATCCCAGAGTCTGTTTCCAGAGAGCCGAGGCAAGATGAGTGATGTTTCATGTCCTTATGTTTCTAACCCAATGCTTTTTTTTTTCCTGTACAGAAAAATACGTCCTCCACACAGCCGCAAAAGTGAACTCCTCAGATTTTTGAAGATCCTTTTATTTTTATGAATTTTTGTTGGTGGCCTCAAAGTCACTCACCAGTGGTCTTCCACTCTTTATTTATGACTTGAGTAATGTTTTGGGAGGTAATAGTAATGTCTAAGGTACCACTTACACATTTGAGTGCCTCATCCTTTAGAGCTTTAAAAATATATCCTGCTGTGAACTGGGAGCTGAGAGAGAACCCACATTCCAGTCCCCTTTGTATTCGCCGACATCTCAAAAACACTTTTTATTTTTTTAATATAAAGTATCTCACTATTAAAGACCAGGCAGGCCTTTCTAAGAAGTATTATTGTGTGGGTGGGGCACATGTATGTTCAGGTCAGTGGACAACATTGTGGCATCAGTTCTGCCTTTCCACTTTTATGTCGGTTCCGTGGATGAAACTCAGGTCACCAGACTCATCCTGAGCCACCTTGGCAGCCCCTAACTGACTTAGAAGAACATTTGAGAATCAGTAAGGTGGCTCAGCAGGTAGAAACACTTGCCCTGCAAGTCGAGACACCTGAGTTCTATATCTGAGTGCCAGTATGGAAGGAAAGAGTCAACTCCCCAAAATGGTCCTCTGACCTCCGCACAAGGGCCATGGCCTCTGTTTACCTGCCCTCGAACCCTCACCTCCAAAACACATACAGTGATTTTTTAAAAATGTAATTTGGAAAGAACACTTGAGTTCTTAGCACTTTTGTGATGATGCACACATGTAACCCTGGCACTCAACAGACTCGTGCGGGCTGGGCATGTCTTGAACTGAAGGCCAGCCTGAGCTACATAGTGACCTTGTGTGAAAACAAAACAGCCTCTAAGAAATACCACAACTTTCAGAGAAAACTCGCTGTCAAGTGTTTTTATTCTTCGTTAAGTTGAGGAGTTAAAATCTGTTTATTTCAGATGGGTGAGAAGCTGTAGTTTGGGAGTTGTGGATAAAGTGGGCTAGAGCTGTATTTTAAACACTTGGTTACTTTATATGTGTGAGTGCATCTTCATGTGTGTGTGTACACCATGTGTGGTCCTGGTGCCCAAGGAAAAGAGGGTACTGGATTCCTAGGAACTGGAGTTAAGGATGGCTGTGAGCCACCGTGGAGTTGCTGGGAGCCCAGTCTAGGTCTTAAACTCATCTCTTCAGCCCCCATGCTGGAGACGATAAAGTCCTGACCCAGGTTACAGATGCTTATTCGAGACAGCAAAGGCTGCAATGGTCAGGCACAACAGTGTGGTGTTTGCCCTGGGTGGTGCCTTGCCTTGAGGAGGTGTATGCTATGGTGCAGTACTGGAAGGTGGACGAAGCCTGTGGGAAGGGCCTTGAAGCTTAGCTAAAAGCTTTCCTCTTTAGAATTTCATGGTGGTCCTTCGCCTCCGACTCGTACACTGCCTCTCCGTCCCAACAGAAGAACCCCTTCCCTCTAGTGTCTTTGCCTTCCATGTCTCACTCCTCTTCGCATTGTAGAGCCTTCCCCTGGTTCCTCAGTTTATTATTATTGTTTTTTTTTTGAAGGTCTTCACTTTTTTATTTTTTATGTACAAAGGCTAGCATGATCAGTTTCACTGGGCAGACAGTCTTGAATAATCCACTCAAGGTCGCTCAGTCCAACTTAATGAAGCCTACATCCTTTGCGTACTGACGGAAACACTGACGGCACGTGTTGAGCCCGTATTTCGGGATCAGACCGTGGCAGTTAGAGCAAACGCGGCCAAACCCTGGCCGAACTTCCGTGGGTGACTCCAGCTGGTGACCCATCTTGCCTTCAGACAGCCAATGAGGAAAAAGGCTCAGTTTATTATTTTAAAGACTTGGTTTTTTTTTAAGTTTATAAATACACCTGTCAGGAAGACATCGTAAGCAAGCTAAGACCGACTGTGGGAAGTCCTGCCGTTCTCTAAGCAACTGCAGAGAGTGCCACGCTCAAAGTCAATGGGGCAGCAGTAGCTCTCTCCCAGACTACTTAACTCTGCGGAACAGTCGCCAAGTCCTCTAAGAACTAGCAACTCATCTCGCCAACTAATCCAGCAAAAGATTTTTTTTTTAAATCAAATAAGCAACACGTTAGAGACTCAGAAGGATATTTAAAAGTGCTTGCAAACGGGAGCGGGCTAGGATATCTGCCCTCCCTGTTATATTTAGCATAAGAAATTTCTTTGCCAAAATCTGTTTCCAAATTTTCCCCACTTTCGGAGAAAAAAAAAATCATGCCCATAGAAGAAGCCTGTAGATGTTATTGCTCACTGATTCATCTTCAGGGCTGTAGCACCTAGCTGGGCATACTGAGTGTTGCGATGCTGAATTAAATCCCAGTGCGCTCCTACGGCGTGGTACCAATTCAGGAACCCACGGGGATGACTTAGATGCATTTCAATAATTTCCAGCTATAGGAGTGCTTGTTTCCTGTTCTTTTATTACCAGCTTCTAAGAATGGAAGCTGGCCAAGGCTGCACTATTAGCAGGCAGGGAGTAAGGACGCGGGAGTCTGAATTCAGCTGCGCGTGGCTCCGTGGTGGTGGACACTGCCTCCTCGCTAGTTTCCGTCACCGACTTTGGTAACTTTATTTGCCCTTGAGTACACTCCTGCCGTGGCTGTAGAAACCGCTTCTACTAGTATCAGAGCTTCCAGGCAGATGCCCAGCACTTTCATCTTGTAGCCGAAAGGGAATGAGAGAAAAGGTTATAATCAGGAGATTCCAATTAAGATGCTACATACATTGAAAGTGTTTGCTTTTTAAATGAAGAACTGGGAAGAGTTTCATGTAAATTCCCAAGTAGGTCATATATATGATCATGTTACTCCCCACCATAAAACTCCCCACCTGGCTTCCCAATCCACACTAAATGCATTTTGATTCTTACACGTGCCTCCAGGGACTACCAGCCCTCAGGCTGACAGTCACCAGAGCCCAGGGCTCCATTGCACTCGTTGTCTACACTCGTCATTTTATTGTCATTCTGTGGTTCAGTGACAAGTCCATGAGGGTGTTGACTCCACGATGGGAGGTGTCTTGTCTGCCTTACCCACTCCCTGTGCTGCATTCTGGGTCTAGTACAATTGTGTCAACTAATCATTGCAAAGTGAGCATCGCCCAGGGAGAGGGCGAAGGGGAGGGAACTTGGAACAGAGAGCAGGTCTAGGGGAAGGTCACCTAATCCATTTGCTTCTGCCCCTCATCCTCTGCTGGACCTGTGCCTGAGGGCTGAGGTGCTATGTCCAGTCTCGGCAGGGTGCTTGCAGGAGTGAGCTCAGTGAGCAGCGCCGCCATGCTGTCCTGCAGGACCTGTGAAGCAACGGACCGATTTGGGTGCAGAGTTGACAAATCAGGAAGAGAATATGAGAGCCTATGTGCAGAGCCCCTCCCCGCTGCTCCCCACATTCCTGCTCAGTAGCAGGGTAGGGGGCCCCTCCAGTTCTACCAAAGGTGAAAGGATGGACTGACAACTCACTCGGCAGGCGCTTTAATGAAATGTGTTCTTGCCTTAATTGATGCACTTCTTCAGAGCTGCTTTTAACTCTCTTGCCTCCTATTTGCCTTTGCTGGGATGAGTTTTCCAATTCAACTGAGCAACCTGCTGTTAACATTGCCTGGACCATTCTATTTTTTTTTTTTTCCTTTTCACAAGCAATTGAGCAGAAATAACGGTTCTGTAGCCTTCCTCTTCTTTGATGCTACCGGGAGATTTATTGACTTCAAAACTCCTTTCACGCATTTCTTATCCCTTTTCCTCAGAGTTCTGCAGACTACATTAGGAAGATGTTCTCTCTCTCTTCACTTTATAGATTAGAAATCCTTGGCTCAAACCGAAAAAAAAACGTTCCTCTTATGAGAATTTTCTCCTTTCCTTGGATGCCTCTTAACACAAGTTTTTTAAACATACGCAAACAAAATTATTGTGGGCATTTTTGGAAAGGTAGTTAAACAATAAAAAGAAACGACTTCATGATTCTGCAACATTTATAGCTACTATTCACATTTCAGCAAAGATCTCTTGATAAAGATAGATACTACACAAAAGATACATAGTATGAATGCACAATACATATGTTTACAGCCTTTTGTTTAAAAGATTATTAGGCATTTTCCCTCTGTTAATAAGTACACTTCCGTGGCATTTCAAAACAGGAATAGTATACAGTTTAGGGTTTGCGCCATGACTTAAGAGCAAATTTTTTTATTGGTCATTTAGATAATTTCTAGAACCTTTGTGATTACAAGCACCATTGTGGTAAGAACTCCCACAGTTAGTTACATTGTGTGCGCTCTTCTCATCTATCTGTTCTAGTCAGTTCTTGGAGTTAGACTTGCTGGTTCAGGCACTTAAGGTCTTTTGATCCATAGTGTTAAATAGACTATTTGTATTCCCAGCGGCACCCCACTTTCGTCTGCATTCTTCTACTCTGAGAATGATCATTTTACAACGTTTTCTTTCCCATTTTATGGGTAAATCTGGCATCTTGTTGCTTAATTTACTTTCCATACATGAACAACAGGTTGGGTATTTTTCAAGTACATTTGGTCCCTGGAATCTTGTCTTTCTTCTCGTGTCCTTGCCTATTTTGGGGCCTGGGAATCAACCTCTGACATGGATCCATGCTCGTGTCCTAAAGTCTCCAGTGCTGTCATATCTGCTCCTAAAAGCCAATGCTTTGTCAAGTTCTGTTGCTCTGCAGCCTCCTGCTCACGGCCTACAATACCTAAGAACCAGACAGGACAAACCCTGGAGTCTGTACTGTAGGGGAAACTGAGGCATGTTGAGACTGAGGGACTTCCTGTGGACAGACCCCGAAGCCACGGCCATTTTGTACCAGGCTCCCTCAAGAGTCTTCTAGGAAAACAATCTAATAAGCTAATCACACTGATGTTTAATGACTCTCATAACTTATTATCTTTTCCAGAGTTATTTGCATTTAAATAGAGAAACCTGAGGCAATTGCTACTTAATGTGCCCTGTCAAGCCAGGGAAAAGAACTATTTTGGGGTCTGGAGTCTTCCAGCCCCTTAAATCACACCACGGAAGCCCACCTGCTCCACCTACAGGTGATCCTGGCACGTCTCAACCTGAGCAAGGGTGATATGAGCATGCACACTATGAGGCCAGAGGGAATTGGACACAGCACTCTTAGGAGTTTTTCCTCTGCTTCCCCTATTTTGGCCTTCTCTGCTTAGGAACTTGTGTTTCTGTTTCTCTCACTGCAGTCCTAGGAGCCACCCTCCCTTCTCCCTGATGCTGCTGAGTTACTACCTGCCTCTCAGAAGTGTGCTCTAAACATATAGACTAATAGTTGCTGAGCTAGACAGCCCCAGAGCGTCTCCCTGCACTCACACTTCCACTGAGTCATGGCTCCCCACAGACCTTATATGTAGATCTACCATGGACCCAGATTGGGGGTGTCTCCATGTTAATAGATACAGATCCGAGTCTCAGGGCACCCACACAGGTTTCTAAGCCCCTTGTATCCCAAGACAAAGAACTGGATTAGAGACAAGGGGCTAGAAACAAAGACAGAGACAGACTATTAGGGAAGGGAGGAAGCACTTCAAGAATAGAAATAGGCTCGTGAGCTGGAAGAGAGCAGGTACACAAAATAGAGTGGGCCACGGGACTCGGACCCTTTACAGCACATCAGCACATGGCAGGCTTTTCTTTGCCTGCTCTTTTTTTTATTGTTGCATGTAGTCCAAAAATTGGTTTAACATTCATTCATTCATTCACTCATTCATTCATGTGTATGTGCGTATGTACATGTACACACGCGTACACACATACACACATGTCACATCCAACAAATGAAGATCAAAGAACAGTGCGCAGGAGCTGTTTCTCTCCTTCTGCCATGTGGGTCCTAAGGATTGAACTCAGGCCGTCAGACTTGGCAGCAGGCGTCTTCACTCACTGAACCATCTCCCTGGCCCTACATGCCTTCTCTCATACAATAGCCTTGGAGTAACTCTTTCTAGTCCCTACTCTCTTACCACAACTGCTCCAGGAGAGCCATATTCTGTAGCATTTGGGGGGAGAGTTGATCAACCATAAGACAATGGAGTTCATAAATTCATTATCAAATGCAAGCCACAAACAAACAAACAAAAACAATAAATGAATAGTCTTGCCCTAATAGGAAGCAGTGTCACCATAAAGGGGATAGTTTTATCATTATAGGGATACAGAATGCTTAGGTAAATGTGTCATTATGATTTTAAATATTTGCAGTTCAAATATTCAAGGTCAAAACTGCTTCTTCTTTAAATGGTGTGCACATGTGTGATGGTGCATATTGAACCTAGGGTCCTTTGCAGCTTCACTCCAATAGTTCTTTCCTTATTGAATCTTTGGCATTCTTTTTTTTTTTCTTCAAAAGATTTTATTTTATTTTTGGCATATACATTTATATTATTACACGTAAATATAAAAAAAATACATACAGTAAGAAGAATCATGAAACAATCAGGGATTATATGAGTGTTAAAAGCAGAGGACATGTGCATCAAGAAATCTAGAAGGTTCTGCAGTCCAGCTCTCTAACTTTGAATGACCTCTCATTATGTAGTGTCAGTAAGATATCTCTGGGATGGTCACGGAGGGAGCTTTGGCCTGGAGCAGAAACACCCCAAACCTTAATATGGTACAAATAAAGATGAAGTGGTTATCATAACTTCTTAAGAATGACAACATGGACAACTTTAGTTTTACAGGTTTTCTTTTAAATAATGAGCAAAGCACCATCTTCTCTCTTCTTATTCTAGTTCCTGTCTGCACGACATAACTAACGAGGACTGTTACACAGTTTTCTGTTTCCTTCTTCAGGTTAGGAGTACTGGGTTTCCCGGTATATGTACACTCCACACTAGGGTAATGGAGGGGACATGGCTTCTCTTGGGAGCATGGAGGACATTGTCTTCTGTGTTGACTCTATTCTTTGTAGAATGTGCATGTGGTCTTTCTGACCAATAGAACAAGTGACTTACTAAAGTCACAGGACCCTCTGCAAGGTGCCTCATCAGTCCCTGGTCCCATAGAGCCCAGCAGAGCTAGGGACAAAGAGCAAAGTATTAGGTGTCTTTTGGTCCCTATAATTGCATTGCTGTTGGCCTCTAAGTGCAATTAATAACCCCAGAAAGTCAGCTATGTTGGTATTGAAGAAGAACTTTGGTATAAGACACACCTATTTTTTTTATCAGACAAATCAGACCTATCTAGGAGATGATGCTGAAGTTGAAATTGACAGTTAATGGTAATTTTTTTTCTTAACAGTTGACTTAAGCTACTTGGTAGCACTGTATAAGGCCAAGTTCATTTTTTAAATGTGGGTGTTTTTAATGTGTTCCAATGGTAGGGAACACACTCGAGAAACAAGCGTAAAGGGAAGAAAAGAGTGGAACAATTCGAAAGTGGAAGCTACCTTAGTAATTAGAACTAAGTTTTTCATGGCTGGGAATCCATATTAGCACGTAGAGCTCAATTCTTGAGTTGTTTTGACTGGCAAGAACAAGAGCCCAGAAACTTACCAGGAATGGGGGCAGCATGTTGACCCCAGCTCTAGAGTTAGCTCAGTCGTTGGGGACTCAGTTTCCTGAATGGCAAATGTAGGGTACACAGGATGCCTTGAGTGAAGGGGGTCAAGCGTTAAACAAACAAACAAACAACACCAGAAAAAAACAACTACAAAATGTATGATTGCTTCTTTAGATAGGGCTTTTTTGTGTTTTGGGGATTTTGTTGTTGATGTTGCTTTTGAGGGTTCTTTTGTTTGGGTGTTTTTGTTTTTGGTAAAGATCTGGAGTTATCAGGAAGAAATCCAAAAAGAAAGCACTACTTTTTTGCCACTGTGTTGAAGGTTCACAGCTGCAGAAGAATGTGCAAGGCCCAACTGGTCTATTATACAAGTTAATTGTCTTAAAACCACAAGAAGCCAACATTGGGGTGTGGTCTACTAGTCCGATATAAAGTCACATGCAGACGAGGACACACAGAAAACATATACACTGTGTCTTAAATAGCAGAGTTCCAAACATAGGTGAAAAATATTAACTGTCTTAGTCGCTGTTCTATTGTGGCGAGGAGACACCATGACCACGGCAATTCTTATAAAGAAAAGCATTTACCTGGGGGCTGGCTTACAGTTTTAGAAGGTTGGTCCGTTATTGTCATGGTGGAGGGCAGCCTGGTGCTAGAGCAGCAGCCGTGAGTTTTGGCTCTTGTTCCTCGGGCAGTATTCATCGTCTGGACACTATATGATAGAGTTCTCAGATGGGGGCCACTGTCCAGGCCAATGAGGCCATACCGGGATCAGGAGCTACCGTGTCTCCCTTGCAAAAAAGTTTTAAACTGGACAAGCAAGATAAGATCATTGAAAAACTTTTTTTGAATGAGAGAACACAGATGATTTTTTTAAATGTTAATGCTATAAATCTAAGTTAAAGTTCATCTTTAAAATAAGATATTAGTTATTATTATTGTCCCAAGATAATAATGGCCATTTTTTATTATATGCAGATAAGCCTAACTAATTTTGAATGCTCCTGTTTATTGGAAATACATCTCCTGTTATCTCCACTATGAAAAGGAGATTTAACAAAGATACTTGGCATTTATATCCATCATCACAGCTTTAATAAAATTCCGTACTTACCTTTTCTTTCTAAAGAATATTTTTGAAAAAGATACCAAAGTAATTAGCATAATCAGGTTTTATTTTTAAGATTACTTTTTAAAAATGATGTGTATGTTTGTGGGTATGTGCGTGTATGTGTGGTGCCCATGGAGGTCACAAGAGGGTATCAGATCCCTTGGAGCTGGAGATCCAAGTAACTGGGAGCTGCCGTGGGTCCTGCAAGCCAAACCTGGGTCATCCTCAAGCGCAGTACGCATGTGCTTTAAACCAGGGAGCCGCCTCTCCAGACCCTTTAGTTGGGATTTGTAGTGCACATTAGTTAGGGGTATTTTTATGTTTTAAATTTTTAAAATCATTTTTAATCGTGGCTATTAAAATGAAATAGAATCTATAAATTCTAGAAACTGGAAGGAACCCATTATCAAAATTTGTGTATCCAATGTTGAACTTTATAGCTTAATGAAAGTTTCATGACTCTTAATGAATGCTGTTTTATATAAACAAATAGACGTTTTAGAATTTTGTGAAACAGTTGGGTCAGTGAGATGGCTCAGCAAGTAAAAGAAAGTGCTCGCTGGGAATGACTGGTGACCTCATGAGTTTGATCCTCAGAACCCACGGCAGGAGGGGAGAACTAACTAGTGAATGTTGTCTTTTCATCTTTATGTGTTCACCATGGCACACATGCAACACACACACGCACGCACACACACACACACAATGCAACACTCATATACACACATACACTGGCACACATGCATCAAACACACATACTCTGGCACACACTTATCACACACACACTCATACTGGCTCACATACAACACACACACACTCACACACACACACACACTCACACACACACTCATACACATTTATCATGCACACACACACACTGGCACACATGCTGTCGTCTCATCTTCACATGTTCACTGTGGCACACATACACACACACTGCACATACACATACACGGCACACACACCACAGACACAGTAAACACACACACTCACACTATCATACACACATCAGAGACATACACATGCATTAATAATATAATTTAAAAATTTATAGAAATATTTAACAAAACAGTTAATAGACCCAAAGATACCCTTTTGATTGGTTTTAAGAATATAAGGGTACGTCCGTTTATAAACACATGCTTATTTGGCCTTTTACTGCATCTCCAAACACTGACATTTACATTCATGCATGTATTTTTTTTTTAATTTGGCATGTCAAGAAATTAAGAACATGAAAACAGAAAAAAATAATTATGGCATACAACTAACATGAATGAAAAAGATAACAGGCACTATTTTAGGGGCCTACTGCCATGCAGTGTCAACATAGAATGACATGCATACAACTATATGGAAACAGTTATGAACACACCTGATGCAGTCACACATACAAGGAAAGAGATTTTTAAATCTTTCTTTGGGGGAAACAAGATTAACTCTAGGGGGATCTGTGTGACTGCATTGTTTGATCTGTCAATCTGTTTTGCTGACTGTGTCTAATCCATAAGGTGCTCGTGTGTCCGTGGTTGGTTTAGTCCTTAAAATCTCAGTTACTGACTGTTGGGAGAGTGTCCAGCAGCAGACTCTGTGTGGGCTGAGGTTTCAGCATTATTAAAAGCCCCTGGGCTATATAGGTAGCTGAGAGTGGTGGTTTGAAGAAGAAGGGCTGCAATAGTCTCATATATTGCAAAGCTTGGTCCCCAGTTGGTGAAACTGTTTGGGAAGGCTTAAGAGGTGTGGCCTTCACTCCCCCTTGGTGAGGAGGCCTGGGAGCACTCACAGAACGAATAGGAAGTCTACCAAGATGAGACTTGATAGGCTGTGACCGTATAGTGGGGGAGGAGGTCCCCTTCTGTCACAGACCTAGGAGAGGAGAATAGAGTGAAAGAGGGAGGGAGGGAGGGAGGGAGGAATGGGAGGAGACAAGCAAGGGGCTAGCAATTGAAATGTAATCTGAATAAATTCATTTAAAAAGAAGGGGGGGAAAGGTGTGGTCTTGCTGGAGGAGGTGTGAACTTGTTGGAGAAGGTGTGTCCCTGACGGTGGACTTTGAGGTTTCAAAAGACCATTCTATGTCTGTCTGTCTGTCTGTGTGTCTGTCTGTCTGTCTGCTACAGCTGCAGTGCCAATGACTGTCTGCCTGCTGCTATGCTTCTCACTACAACAGTCATAATGGTCATAGATTTCTCTTCTGAAGTTGTATGCAAGCCCTCAATCAGATGTTTTCTTTTAAAAGTTGCTTTGATCATGCTGTCTCTTCACAGCAGTAGAAAAGTTACTAGAACACTGCACTGATAAGTTTTAGGAATAAATAGCCTTTGGACAAGTGAAAGAAAAAAAAAAAGAGTAGGTTCACACCCTAGTTACTTTTTTTATTTCAGTGATAAAAGATGCTGACAAAAGCATTTAAAGGAGAAAGGCTTTATTTTGGCTCACAGTTTGAGGGCAGCCCATCACAGTGTGTAGGTTAAGGTGGGTGGAGCTTGTGTCCCAAGTCAGGACACAGAGGAGTACAGAGAATGCCACTGCTCAGCTAGCATTCTTTTTGTAGTGCAAGTCCAGTGTTCAACGAGAGGTAGGGAGCTGCCGTCCTTTAGGGTGGGTGTTCCCATCTCAATTAGTCAATATAATCCCTCCCAAGCATGCCCAGAAGCTAGCCTCGTCTAACTTGCCCCTCATGTGTTTTGGGAGGTTTGTCTCCTAGGTGGTGCCAGATCTTGTCAAGTTGACAGCCAACACGAACCGTGACAACCTAGCATGATGGGAAAGTTTTACCCAATCAGGAGAATAATAGTAGGAAGGCCAGATCTTATTGTGACAAGAAGGTAGAAAATTGGATTTTTTTTTTCAAAGTCCCTATGAAACAAGAGAAAAATCAAGACAGGCGACAAATCGGAGATGGGCGGTGCGTCCTAACCAGTTTCTCAGTGGCATTGCAGCTGCCTGCAGAGAGACTCCTTAGGTTTTCTTGTAATGCTGAGGGTCTGTGGTTGAAAAAAAAATGGATCTGGACTCTAATTGTCCCTGAGGGTCCAGGCATTTTTCAGGGGGACTTTTTAGGATAAGAACAGATTAGATGACAGGCAGCTGTACAACTTTGTTTCCTCTTTTGCTTTGGCTTTTGTTTTAACCCCCTTTCTGGTAGGGAACCATGAAGACTTTCACATAAGAGGGAAAAAGACAAAAGAATCCTAACACGATGTAGGTGAGCACACTACAGTATTGTGAGGCTTCTCTCCTTTAAATCACCTCCTTCAAGTGGTACAAAAGGGGCCCCGCTGTGGGCTGCTACTGTAGTTAAAACTTTTTGTCCTTTGGCCAAATTTCTCTTTCCCCCTCCCTTTAATTTATTTAACTTATTTTTATACATATGAGTGTTTTGCTTTCATGTTCGTATGTGCACTGGTACCTGAGGAGGTTGTGTGTTAATGTCTCTAGTCGGCTGCAACACTCAAATGTTGCTTCCCGGCACTCTGGTTATTGTGTGGTGACATTTCTCCTCATGAGGAATCACTATAGACCATCAGAGGTCTTCACAGGGATCCCCCCCCTCACACCACATGCTTGCTCCCTACTGTTCCCATTGCCTTCATTTTCATGACTTTATGCGTATTAAAGACCTTACAGATTTTTGTTTTCCAAGACAGGGTTTCACTGTGTAGACTTGGCTGTCCTGGACTCACTCTGTAGACCAGGCTGGCCTTGAACTCACAGAAATCCACATGCCTCTGCCTCCCTGAGTGCTGGGATTACAGGTTTGTGCCCCCGTGTCCACCTTCAAATATCTTACAAAAGAGGGACTTTGCAGTATTTTTGCTACTGTTCTGTAGAACCTTCTGTGATATTTGTTGGGTATATGCCTAATGCCTGCTGAAGAGAATCTCTCATCTCCATGGATGTCCAGAGGCCTCACTGCATCTCTTCTTCTTGCTCTGTCCCATCTTTTGAAGCGTTTTTTTTTTGTAGGTCTGCTTTTGGTACAGTCTGTGCAATTAACACACCGATAAAGGAATCCTGAGGCTTGGTATAGAAGAAGACACCACAGTATTGTGGATTTTCCCATTTTGTAAAAACACAAACATTGATCCACGGTCAATTATCCATCAGCTGGCGGTTTTGAGGAGAAAGACTGAGCACAGAGCCATGGTTGTGTTCTCCCAGGGAAGACTGATCATGGAGAAGGTTAGGGAAGGCTGGGGTTGCTCTCAGAGGTCCAGGGGCTAGTAACAGGCAACAAATATCTGTTACCGTGTGTGAGTGAGTGTGTACGTGAGTGTGAGTGTGTATGTATGAGTTTGTATTCGTGAATGAGTGTGTGTAGGTGAGTGAATGGTATGTGTGTGTGAGTACACATGTGTGAGTTTGTATTCATGAATGAATGTGTGTATGTTAGTGAGTGGTGTGTGTGTGTGTGTGTGTGTGAGTGTGCATGTGTAAGTTTGTATTCATGAATGAGTGTGTGTTTATGTGAGTGAGTGGTGTGTGTATGCGTGCATGCATACATACGTGCGTGTGTGTGTGTGTGTGTGTGTGTGTGTGTGTGTGTGTGTACTCACCAGCACCCTGGAACAAACACATAAAGTAATGGTTAGTTTACCTCAATTAGGACCAATATTGACTCATCTTGGATCACAAACACAAGCAGACATAATTACGAGGGCCCGTGCATCTTTGAAGAAAACATGTCCCACGCTAGAATGACAGGTACATACAAATCAATTTTTTTTTGTAACAGAAAAAAAATTTCAAATAAGAAAAGAGCACAGTCCTTCAATCTTGGCACTTGGTGGCTGAGACAGGAGGATTCTAGCAAATTCAAGGTCACACTGGGTTATATAATAAGTTCCAGGCCAGTTTGGGCTACACAGTGAGACTCTGTCTCAAAAACCAATCAACCAACCAAACAACAACAACAGAAAACAAAGAAAAATGTCTCAAACATGCAAATAACGGTAACAACAAAAACCAAAAATACAAGTACATTGATGATGATGATGATGATGATGAGGTTGTCTAGCTCACGTTACATTCCTCAGAGAAAGGCTCACTTATATGTCCCACCTAGAGGAATCTGTTTGTCCAAGGCCTGAGCTGTTTCACATCTGTGTGCACAGCAGCAGGCTGGACGTTAGGCTCCTGGCAGGCAGCTGTTCCTGTTGGAATCAGAAGTATACTTTCCTCCCATTCTGTCAGAAACAATGTGTTATTTTGGTAACTCTTTATTCCCCGCACTGAAGTGCCCATGTAATTACTGAGTGCAATCCGGCACTCCATGCTATATAATTACCCAGCTGTTTATGGCTCTGGACTCTATGAAAATAAACGATCCTGAAAGTCCATGGTGAAAAGCTAAGCTTCCTACTCACCTGACACTGAGTCATAATCAGACAAAACAACGTTGAAACACTCTTTTTTCCCCCTCTTTTATCTGCTCTATACATGAAAGCAAGCAAATTGGTTGGGCTGACTTCTCTTGGTGGAAGCTGTAGCTTTGCATTCTGGTATTGTGAAGACATCCTAACAAAATCTCTAAATGACATGAGAAATGAAGTGATGGACAGATCAGAGTCCAGATGCGTTCCGTAAGTACAGCTTAACTAATGAGTGCAGGGGTGGCTGCGACGCCCTGCTTCACCTCTGCAGCAGAGCCATTCTTACGGACAGAAGGGAAACAAGAATTGCAAGGTGTATTATGGTAGAGCGAAAACGTTGCTCCTGATATACACCTATATTTGCCAGAATTCTTTGATTGCAAGTGACAGAAACTCAATTTCAGCCTGCTTAAGAAAAGAATTTTGGATTTATTGGTAAGAAGCTGGGCTATCCCTGAGATAGAAATGAGCTGTAGGAATGCGTGGTGCTCTGAGACGGGCACTGGCCATTTAATGATATCAAGACTCTGAACTCTCTATCCATTTCTCATTTTTGTTTCTCTTTTGGTCTTGGCTCTATGCTTTTGGGATCTCCTCAACATGGCGGGTGGTGATCTTCCCTAATGGAAACTCAGTGGTTCCATCTCTGTATCTTCTAGTCAAGAAATAAGGAAGCCTTTCATGTCAGGGTCTGTTTTTTTTTAAAAAAGTGGGTGGGGGACAGCACTCGGGAGGCAGAGGCTATGCAGGCAAGGCCAGCCTGCTTTACAGACTGAGTTCCTGGACAGCCAGGGATACACAGGATACACAAACCTGTCTCTAAAAATCAAAATCAAGCAAACAAAAAGTAACACAGACACCCCGCCCCCATGAGTTCTGTAGCCTGTGCCTAGGCACCCCTCAACACCCACTGTAGTCTTGAAGGGTAAAGATAATAAGACTGGGCCCGCCCTGGGTCCTAGTCCCAACTCTACACAGGGAGCAAGGTTTCTGACCAGAAGAAGATGGGGACCACGGTGAGGGGAGCATGCTGAACTGGTGATGATGGCCAGAGCTTCCAAATTCAACTTTGTATAAATTCAAAAGACACGGGGCCCAAGAAAACAACACAGAATAAACCAAGTGAGAGTACTTATGTAGAATCTCAGAGTTCTGATTTCTATTTGTAAAACTGGTGTTTCCCTCTTGTTAGTTAGGACTACTTAATCTCTAGTGACGTCATATAGAAATGCATAAGCATTACCTTCAAATTGACTTCCAGAAGAAAGCTGGCATCAAAATCCTAGGAGTGGTTGTGGAGAACAGTGGTAGTGAGGGCAGTTAAAGGCTTAGGAAGTCAGAAAGTGTTGCTCAGTTGATGATTTGATCCCAACAGCTAGCCATGGAAAAAAGAACGTGGCTTATTTCCCACACAGAGACAGAAGTCTCAGGAAGGGGGGGGGGATCCCTTTCTTACTTGTCCTTTGCCTCTTTTGAAGACCATTTCTGAAGACAAATTATATCTCTGCCTATAGATAGACAGAAGGATGCTTTCTTTTCTGAAACAACCACAAGTTAAAATAGGGCTGAACACCAAATTTTGCATTTGTTCCTTCGGTTCATGAGCACAGTACAGTGGCTCATTTTCTCAGAAACCAGAGTCCTCTGGAAGCCAAGCTCACATGCCACCTCTGTATTAGAGAGAAAAGCCTAAGGGATGCAGAGAGCTAGGTAGGGAAGGAAGGGGGTGTATGTGTCAGTTGGCCATCACTTTGTAAGTAATAACCCCTCGTGCTCTCATGGGGCCACATTCTGCAAGATTAAAAAGAAAGATGATGGCTAGACTGGTCCATCTGTTGAAGAAGGAAAGAGACTCTGCCAGACAGACTCCATCTCCCATCTCATCATCATCATCATCTCATCTCAGCGTGTTTCATCTTGGGGTCAGATGAGGACATCCTCGGGCAGGAGGTGGTGGCGTTGGTGGCGGTGAAAGTCTGTGAGGCTGACCCTGATTCAAGTGGAGCGACCTACCACAGTGCATGTCTTTGGTCTAAGGGGCCCTGAAACCCAGAGGCAGAAATGTAAAACGGGATACTCCCCTACACACACACACACACACACACACACACACACATACACACACACACACACACACACTGCCGCCTTCTTTGCAAACCAAAATTGCAAATCTCAGAGAAATATTTGAAACCCTTTTCAGGTACCTAAATCAAACCACTCAGTTTGAGACCTGCTAGAAAACAGAGCCAAGCACATCAGTTGACAACAGAGCGTAGACTTGCCCACTCTGGACGCTGTGACTTCACAGTTTCTCAAACATCAGACCCCTATTTGCATTTATGGCAAAATTTCCCAGACACCTTATGCAGTGAGAAGCAAGTCAACAACTCCTAAATATTCATGTGCTAATTAATGGGATCGCTCTCCGTGGGTAGAGATATGTCTATCAGAATCTATTTATCTTCAATGGTGTTTTGGAGCCGGGCATGATAAACACCTCATGATGTGCTGACAGGATGCAGGAATTCCATCCATAGTCTGAGAGGGAGAAGCTCTTCCTGCTGACAGAACTCAGAGATGTGGCTCTAAGCCGATGATGGGGAAGACTTGTGTTCAAGCATATAGCCCTCTATGTGCACAGCGTGCCTGTCTGCCTTAGCCTTTGCTTGCACTGGGTGCTTTCACAACAGAACCTACAGAGCCGCTTAAAAGGGGTGTGACTCCGAGGGGAGGTGCAATTCTGTGAACATAAGCACCCCCACTCTCCTGGTATTTTAATATCTTTCAGATGGTGACGTCAAAGTCAGAAACCATCTTTCTTACGTTCCCTCACATTTTGGGTGAAGGTTAGGTTTCTGAACGTAAACATTAAAGTTTACAGCCATGTGACTCTGCCGTTTAGAGCTGCAGTTCTGGAGAGCTTGCCTGAACTGAGAGCTAACGAGGTGCTTTGCGTTCTCCCTAATGATATGCATTTACTCTTCTCTGCCGGGCACAGCTCCCTGCTTTGCCCCGATTCTAATATCCCTGTCTCATAAAAGCCACCCCCAAGAAAGACACCATATTAAGCTTTCCTTCCCCCACCATATTATTATGAAAAAGCATATCTGTTAAGATAAGTGAAACGTTATCTACATTTATATAGAAGAGAAAGGGGGAGAAAGGGCTAGCCCCCGTTCAAGGAGGGAGACGGCATATGTTGGAACTTGAAATGTAAGGCTCATTGCTTAGACCTACCACCTAACCAATCATCAGGCCTCTGAGGAGCCTTGAGAGATGATGCTTACAGCTCAGCATCCAGCAGACCTCATCTATAATATGTTGGCTCAGACAAATTGCCTGTGTACCGGAAAGGCATGTTCTGGGGAGAAAATAAATGAGAAATCTGAAAGTGTGCTTTAAAAAGGTAAAGGATGAGTCGCAGAGATAGCTCAGTGGTTAAGAGCACAGGTTGCTTTGACAGAGACTCACATAGGGTCCTCAGCATGTACAGCAGGCAGCTCACAGCTGCCCTTAGATCCAGCTCCACAGGGCCCAATGCCTGTGGCCTCTGCAGGCATGGGCACACAAGTGGTCATACTGACACAAACACCTACACATATAACTTCAGATAGCACAGGCCTTCATCCTGGCACTCAGCAGGCAAAGGCAGGTAGATCTCTGTGAGTCGAAGACCAAGCTGGGCTAGATTGCAAGTTCCCGGCCAGCCAGAGCCATACAGTCTAAAAACAAACAAACAAACAAACAAACAAACAAACACAAAAGCAAACACAAACCTTGGAATAAATAGCAGTCATAACAAAAATAGTTAAAGGACACGAGGAAAACAGGCTGAGCTGCCTTTCTCTTTCTGTTGTTGCTCTGTTCCCTTTGACATCCCTGGGTGTTATTTGTGTTGTGCCTCGAAATGACCCTCATGTCTACCCCACATGAGACACGCAGTGTCTGTACATCTCTCCGTTTGATCTGCACAATTCTGTGAACAAGGAAGAGAGGGGTGGTTTCCGTCTGTTCCGATGGAAAGTGAGTCTGCAGTGAACTCATTTGCCCAGGACTGGTGAGTGAGCAGAGCTGGAAGGCAAACTGAGTTCCCTGCTGGCTCCAAACTGCACCAGACTGCATCCCTGCACTCAGGGAGCTGTTGTTGGTCTTAGTGTTGGTATGCTGTGTTTGTTCTTGTGTGTATGTGCACATGTATGTACTGGTGCGTGTGGAGGCCAGAGTTGTCATTGGATATCTCCTTAATTGTTTTTCCACCTTATTTGGGGGGGGGGGGCGGGAGAGGTCTCTCACTGGCTCCGGGACTCACCTACTTGATTAGATTGGCTGGCCAGCAAGCTCCCAGGATCCTCCCGTCTGCCTCTGCACTGAGATGCCTGACACATTACCATACCCAGCTCTTTTCATGCACAGCAAACCTATGAACTCAGGTTAGCTCCCCCGCACAGCAAGCACCATACTGACTGAGCATTCTCCCAAGCCAATGTTTTGAATCCAATTTCACTTTGTAGCCCAGGCTGACCTCAGATTCATAAGCGTGCCCTGCCTCAGCCTCTTGAGTGTTGTGAGCACAGAAGCTTTGACAGGAGGAAATCTTGACATCACTGTGTGATTTGTGTTGGGCAGACCTTTGGGACTTGAGGACAGTGCAGGGTTCTGGGGATTTCTCGTCAACATTCAGTTATCCCCTTGCATCCACGTTGTCACAGTTTTCCCGCTGGCTCTGCTGTCTGCTCCCAGTCTTCCTAGAACAAGCTCGTGCCAGAGAGGAAGGAACACAGAAGCCCAATGTGGTTTCTGAAACCAGTTCTTCGCTTATGCATTGCACCTGTAGTTTATAACACTTTTCAACTGCTTTGTCATGTGTCTCATTTAATTTGCAAGGGCCCAGGGGAAGTTCACATGCTAGTGCCGCTTATGAGTTGGTAATTGCTGCAGAGGAAAGATGTCCTCGGGGGAGGAGGGGTCTTTAGATCAGGGCTCAGTATACTATCTTTTAAAAGGCCAGAAAGCAAGTAGCGTAGCCTAAGCTTTGTGGCTCACTGTTCAATTATTTCCTCTTAGTAGAAAAGCTGCAAAACCTGCCTATGTGCCTCTTAAAACTTTATTTACAAAGCAGCGACAGGTCAGATTTGGCTCCCAATGCAACATTTTTCAATTCTGCTTTATTCTGTCTTAAAATATGCATGGTAAAAACATCAAAATACCTGTGTGCGAGGTTTTATGTGGCAATTTTTATGTGCCGTACGATCAAAGAGTGCAATCCTAATTATGAGATCCCAGCGTCACATACATTATGCAGCCAATAGCCGTTCAACAACAGTAATGACGTGATAAAAGGAAACGCCTACATAAGCTAGACTATCTAGTGATTGCTCTTAAAAATGTTAGCAATGATAGGTAGTCTCCGGTTAAAAAAAATATAAGCTCTAATTTTGCCTGAATTATTTAAGCTGACTGGCGAGGTTTAGCTTGGGAGTCAAATTGGCAGATCTGTTCTCCCATGTTTCCCCGAGTCAGTAATCAACAGGCCCAAGCCACCTGCTCTGTGCCCAGGGCTGGGCAGGTGTGATTCAGAGAGCAACGGTCCTGGTTTCCCAGAGCCATCGTCTCCAGGGGTTACCAGAGCTGGTTCTCCCCTCTGCTGCTATCTCTTCCGTTTCCGTGGAAACGAACACTTGCAAAGCTAAAGCAAGGTGCCTGAAATTTAAAAACAGTGATTGTTTGGACTCCTTCAGTTTCTATGGAAATCACAGTTAGCAATCAATGGCCGCTGTCTAGAGCATGACTGTTTTCATCCCTGAGATAAGGTGCCAGATTTTGTACAGCATACATACATACATATATATATATATATATATATATATATATATATATATATATATATATATATATATATATGGTAATCGTGCCTGACTCATAGAAACATCACACGTATGAAATAAGGTTCTGTGTGCAAAGTGCTTAGCACAGGGCTTTGACGCTGGGGAACCCGCCAGAGCAGTCAAAACAACTAGGAAACTGTCGACGTTGTGTACAAGTATAGGAATGAGGTCCCAGCCGGGCGTGGTGGCGCACGCCTTTAATCCCAGCCCTCAGGAGGCAGAGGCAGGCGGATCGCTGTGAGTTCGAGGCCAGCCTGGTCTACAAAGCAAGTCCAGGACAGCCAAGGCTACACAGAGGAAACCCTGTGCAAAAAAAAAAAAAAAAAAAAAAAAAAAAATGAGGTCCCAGAGAGGGGAGGGGACAAATAACAGGTCGAATGTTTCTGCTGAAAAGCTAAGTGAGAAAATAGAGGCACAGTGATCTGTCTGCTTATGTCCTCAGTAACTTGGACACACACAAAGAGAAAACCTGGACATGACATGGTAATGGGGGCCTTTATTTGTGAACTCGAATTATTATTATTATTTTTTTAATCTTTGCAAAGTGCTTTTCTATTCCACTTTCAACTTTAGTTTCTGTTAGCATGCACTGTTCTATCTTGCTACAGTTTTGGGTGCGCTGAATTTTTTGTGATCTAGGAGATCTCGAAGAAAACATAGAAGTGGATGGGTTTCCTGGCCGGGGGTGGGGGGGGGGCGCGGCAGGAAGCTGTTTGGGATACATGTGAAATAAAATGATGCCTCTTTGTAAAGGAAGTACCATTCTGGGAAAGACTACTGCTGTCCCCTCTCCCTCTCACCAAGGTGGAGCTAATGGGCCAACTGCAGCTACCAACAATGATACCAATGGCATGTGTAGTCTTCCCTGTGTATGTTAGGGGTCACAGAATGGTCCAGGATTGGAGAAGTGATGCAGCCACTGCAGCAATAGCAGTAGAAAAATCAGGCACTCTAGCTCTTTCTGGAATCAAATGCACTCTGTTCATCCACTCCTCGTCTTAGCTGGAGGCACTTTCTCTTCACCCTTGATGGCTATTCTTAGCTGTCCAGTTGACAACATCTGGAAACCTATATAAGGACTTGGAAGGGGGAAGATTTTGTTCTTTGCCTGTTTCTCTCACTATCGCTGGCAAATCCACTCCTTCGTTGACATTAGAGCCTACTTCAGGGATCCAGTGTACACTGAAGACCAGCCCAGACATCCAGCCTCATCAACTGAGCAACTACTGGATTCTCGGACTTTTAGTTCACAGCCAGCCTGTAAGTCATTCCTAATAAACTCTGTCTCTGTCTCTGTCTCTCTGTCTCTCTGTCTCTCTCTCTCTCTGTCTCTCTTTCTCTCTCTTTGTCTGTCTGTATGTCTCTGTCTCTCTGTCTCTGTCTGTCTCTGTCTCTCTCTCTGTCTCTCTGTGTCTCTCTCTCTGTCTCTGTCTCTGTCTCTCTCTCTCTCTCTCACACACACACACACAGACACACACACACAGACACACACACACACACACACACACACACACTCCTATAGGTTCTGTTACTTTAGAGAATCCTAACTAATACATCTGACTTTTTCCTCTTAAGTCATAGTGAAACTATTTTAGATGATTAAAGGGCTCTTACATGGGATTCCTAACATGGTACAGAAAGTAGAAGATTGTTAAAAACATTTCCAACTAGTGGCAATGCACTTTCTTTCTGAAGAGCTATGAGGCAGAACATTCCAAACCCCTAGTGATGTTTATGCCTTTCCATTCATTGGTTGCTCTTCTGGGAACTTATCCTCAGGAAATAACCCAGCATGCTGACAAAGATCCCCCTTGAACTATTATTTTCTTTGCTCTTAGTAGGAAAACCTACAGGGGGATGATCAGTTTTGTGTCTCACAACATCTTTACATACCTGGGACTGTGCAACACTGAAGGTGCTTACAATTTTTTTTTTTTGACAAAGAAATTCTTATTTGTCATAATTAGGTTTTTTTGTCAATTTTTTGATTAAAAATATAGTCTATTCCTACTCATTGTACCATAAAAATATAATGTAAAAATGGAAAGAGCTAGGTCTAGGGAGACAGCTTAGTGGGTAAAATGTTTGCCATGCAGCCATAATGACCTAAGTCTGGTATCTAAATTCTGAGCAAAAAGCCAGGCATGGCAGCATGCACCTGTGACCTCAGCGCTGGGAAGTGACAGGAAGGGGCCCAGTAGAGAGCCAGTCTAGCTAAAAGAGGAAGTTCCAGGCTTAGTGAGGGACCTTATCTCAAAAACATGGTAGAAGACTGATTGAGGAAGACACTCCAATAATAAATTCTGGCTTTTATGCTGTTGCCAGTACATCTGTGCACACATGTGTAACACACAGACATGCACAGACAGAATAAAATAAAATGAATCACGCCAACAGGAGGAATGTAATTTACTTTAAAGTTAATGTCTAGATATAAGAAATGTGTGAACACATTAAACTGCTGCTGCAAGGTCATTTGCTTTGACTCCCACATCCAGGCCTACTACCTCCTCCTCTGGGGGGGTAACACCAACATTGGTTTGGGTACTAAACTTTTAAAACAACCTTCTCTGTTACTCTTTATCATCTTCCTATTTTTGTTTGAATTTCTATAATAGCATATGTATGTGTATTTATGCAGCCAGAAGCATTTTAAAAGAAAAGTAAAACTTTAAATAAAGATACCATCTTACGCCCATTGGAGCAGGAAAAAAAAAAATATATATATATATATAATTCATGCAATAACACTGTTTTCTGGGATGTGAGAAAGGAGTGGAGACTGTTGCAGTATTTCTAGAAAAAGTGTTAATTGACAACTATTTTAGAAACTGACTTTGTAAAGCTAAGGCTGCCTCTTTTTAACTCAGCAGTGACAATTCTAGGTGCTTGCCCTAGAGAATCTCTCACGAACATATTGATACAGGCCAAGGACATGAGTTATAGCCTGTGACAGTAACACTCAGAAACAAAGCAAATATTTATCTGTGGATAAATGGATACAGCAGTTAACATAGGCTTATATATAAAACATCTGTGTTATAAATACAGTTAATAAATTAGTGAGTAATAGGGACTGTTTCAATTTATATAAAACTTAGAAATATACAGTAGAAAAAAATGGTGGTACTGTGGAATTCAAGTTAACCAGAGTGCTATCAGCTTTAGCCAGAGTGCAGCCATTATGCTTTCAGCTTGTGTAAGGCGCCAGGCGGCCTGAGCTCAGCCACCTTAGCAATAGCACTGTACACTGATAACAAGAACAAACAAAACAAGTTAACATTGTTAGGTGAGCAAGAGCCCTCCACCTGCTGGCTCAGAGTTTACTGCCTCTACCTCAGCCTGATCAGAATTTACAGGCCTCTGAGAAAAGGCCCCGTCCATATATCTTACCTCAAACATCTGTCAGAAATCAACTGGCCCCAACCCCCAAAAAGGTCACCTTTGTTAGCTGATCTGTTGTTAACTAACCACTGTGTGCTGAGTTCTGCTTCTGTAAAGGGTATTTAAACCCTCAGCTTTTGCAGGACGGGGTCCCCAACTCTTCTGATCTTGGTGGTCCCGGTGCATCGGCTCAATAAAATTCCTTTGTTTTTGCATCGACTCTGGACTCTGACTCTCAACTGGGCTTCCAGGAACAGACTCTGACGATCTGAGTCTAACAGTGCATGCATACAATCCTGGACACTTGCAAGGAGGAAGTAGAAGAAATATGGATTTGAGGCCTGCCTGGGCCTCATAATGAACTCTCTCTCAAAAACAGGAAAATATTCAAACTACTTGCTATTCCAATTAAGATGGAGAATCCTTCTCTTGTTTTCCTACTGAACATAACTGAATAGAGGCACAAGCAGAACATGTAGAGTGATTGATTGTTTGAAGAGTCTCCAAGGCCAATGATATCAGGGAAGAGCCTGGCTTGAAGCAGGACTGCAAGGCAGTGAATCCCCTGCCTCCCCTGTGTCGTCTGGTGTGTTCTCAGTGGGGCTGAGACCTGGAGAAGCCCCTGAAAGTGGAAAAGAAGCAGGTGGCAGAGAGAGTTGGGGGAATGCCAAGTGTCAGTTCTCTCTCTCTCCCCAATTTCATGCATGAAATCAATAGCAGTGGTGACAACAGCAGGCAAGGAGTTCCCTCCAACTCTGAGGAACACAGGTCTGATGTTAGTGGCTGTCCCAAGAAGAGATCCTATTAGTTTCTTTTTCTCTATCATTAACCCACATGGCTGCCCAGGCAGACCAAATAGTAAATGCAACATTCACAGGAAAAGGAAAACCTTGCATTTCTAGGCTGAGGTTAGAAAAGACTCCCTGGAGCGAGAGCTCAGACAGCATCGAGAGGGCTCACTTGAGAGTAAGCAGACTGGCGGACTCAATCCCTAAGCTTCACTCAGGTGGATCTGATTTTAATTTGCACACTCATGACTCTGAGAATTGAGTTGAGGAACAGACCATTACTTGGGTCCCCAGATGATCTACGATGGCAAATATCTAGAATATATCTGAATGATGCTGCAAAAAGCCTGAGAGGAAAACTAAGATTAGTGTGTGATTCATACTGGGCCATTCTCTGGCACTTGACAGAGTGATTTCTGAAGATTTTTTTTTTTTGTCAGCTTTTCTTATTCCCTCCTGTCTAAGCCATCACACACCTTTCAGGAGCATTTTTTGTTTTCACACCCCATCGTCTGTTCCTTCTTTAGACACCAAGTTCAGGGTGAGAGCAGCCCAGAGAGAAAAGAAAACAGCAGCTTGGCATTTCTGCAGGCTTTTTGTGATTGCTCCATCACATGTGTAGTTTATAACAACTTTTGACTGCTCGTATTTGTATCACATAACCTTCTGAGTGCTTTACTGAGGGTGGCAGAGGGGACCTAGAAATGGTGAAGTTCCAGTCCTACCATTTGTCTGTCATGAGTTGGTAAGTACTGAAGTGGAGTGAATTATTTCTGTGTATTATAAAGATAGAACATATATCCTCACACACAGGGAAAAAATTGAGATGCGATTCAATGTTACCCCATAATACTATGAGAGAAAGGTGTCTCTTCCAGTTAGCTTCAGTTGTCAACCTGACATAACCAGGACAAGGGAATCTCGAGAAATTACCTCCATCTGATTGCCTGGTGAACCTGTCTGTAGGGGATTTTTCTTGGTTGCTAATTGATGGAGAAGGTCTCAGTCCACCGTGCATGGTGCCAGACCTGGGCAGATGGATCCGAGCTGTATGAAAAGGTGGTTTCAGCTCTTGTGAGAGCCACCTGTCACGCATAAGTATAGCTATCACCCCTCATCAAATGGAAACCAACACAGAAAACCTCACCTGGTCAGCAGAGTAAAGCTGGTCCTGGCTGTGGGGATTGCAGGTGAGCCAACCCAAGGCCAGAAGCCCAGGAAAACTGCCACGCCTCTTGTCTGCTGGGTGGTGGATCAGACAAGGGAGAGACGTCTTCCTTCTCTCCCTAGTCCCTTGCCATCTATGGCGGGTGGGAGAGCTGGCCCTGGGGTCGAGAGAATGGGAGAATTGGCCATGTTCCTCACCAGCTGCACCACTGTGGGCCCTGCACCTCACCTGGGCAGCAGGGTAGAGCAGGCCCTGGTTGCAGGGGTTGCTGGTCAGCCATCTCTGAGGACATAAGAACAGGAGAGACAGCAGGCTAATTAGCTCAGATACCTGCCAGGCCTAGATCCAAGGCTTCAAACTGGTCTCCCCCAATATCTACCCCACCGATAAACTGCTGGAGGACATGAAGGAGCCACTTCTATAGGACCTCAATGACACAGAGCAACACAGGATGTCTGAGAGAAGTCCCAGTGAGGTTCCAGTATTGCTAAAGTAGCAGAAGCCAGAGGCCTTGTACCAGACCAATGAGTCATTGCAATGAACATTTGCAAGCAAAGAAGTGTAGACAAAAAGGTATACTGTGGGGCACACCGTGACACACTACAGCTTCCACAATGAGGTTTTTTTCCCCCTTTGTTGGGGAGGTTGCAAGGGTGGAGGTTGGGTAAAAGGAGAGGGGGAGATGATTGGGACTGGGGTGTATGATGTGAAAATCACAAAGAACTAATTATAAGCTTGTTTTTAAGTTTTGATTTGGCTCCCCCTCTTTTCCGTTTGGAGTCTACCTGAGTCTCTTCCTGTTCCAGTATTAAGCATTTATGTCTCACTGTGGCCTTGCCACATTTGCGGCCTCTCCACAAAGCCCTCCCAATTCATCTCTCCTCCTTCTGTAGGCTTGCTCTTCCTTCTTGGCTGGGTGACCATGCCCCGGGCTCCAGCTCAGCATCTTCTATCACAACAGCAGGGCTAGAATACTGCCAGTCATGCTTACTAAGTCAGGCATTGTGGAATCCTGCACAAGGGAAGGTTAGATCAAATCAGCGTGGGCTTAGAGTCCTGCCTCTGGTCCTTACAAGGTCCATCCTACTAGACTTTTGGGCTCTTGTTTTCATATCTAAAAGGAAAGAAATAATGGTTATCTATAGGTCTGTAAGACCATGAATAGGTATTTGGAACACACCAAATCTGAGCTTGTATTTTCACTCCTTGAATTTACTTTTGCTGCCACTGTCTTCTTGCAACATGGGGATGTCATCTCAAGCGCCTACATTCTCCCACAATCTTCCAGTGACCTAGTTTCTTTTTGATGCATCCATGCTAATATCTGATGGTCCAGGAGTTCCAAGAAAAGGCAAGAACCACAACTGGACCTATTTTGACTGTATTATGCCACCAACTAGATTTCGCATTACAATTACATTCCATACATGAAAGAGTGTGGTCGCGATGTAGATACAGATCTGAGATCAGAGCTCACCTATTGAAACTTTCAGTATCCAAGCAATGATTTGGACAGAGAGACTGTCATGGTTAGGTTTTTATTGCCGTGATAAAACACCATGGCCAAGGCAACTTATACATGGAAGAGTTTATTTAGGCTTATGGATCTGGGATGGAGAGTGCATCACTATCATGGTGGGAAAGCTTGGCAGCAAGCAGCAGGGGTTGTGGCTGGAGCATCAGCTGAGACATCACATCTTAAACTGCAAGCAGGAAGGGGGGACTTTCCATTCTAAAGCTGTTTAAGGGTCTCCATCATAACAAAAGGATTTTTGTTATGCAAGACATTTGAAGAATGTTGGAGTTTTCATGCTAAGAACCCAGGACAAGCCCTAAATTCTTTCCCATACCAGAGCATCTAAAATATACCTTTAGATTAGAATAAGAGGTTCTAGTCTCCCTGAAAAATAGAAGGTGTATTCCTCAGCCACAAGGTGTGGGGTGATCAAAAAGCCAGGAGACGGACAGACATTTGGGCACACAACCTGTTCTTGAACTTGAGTCAAGTCAAGGTGCAGTAGTTAAGCAACTTGTCAAATTTGTTGTTGTTGTTGTTGGGGGTTATTTGAGACAGGGAGGCCTGCATCTCTCTGTGTAGCCCTGGTTAGTATCACACTTGCCATCCTTTTGTTGTGGACTCCTGAGTGTTAGGGTTCCAGGTGTGTGCCCTTACACTTGGCTGGTGGACACCTTTGTCACAGACTTTTTTGACTTCTCAAGAATGAAGTATGGTTGGTGATGAACTCTTCTTAACTAAAGATGGCAGTTAGGACTTTTAAACATGTTTAAAATGTATTCTTTGCTGATTTCATACATGCATATCATATGCACTCTTATCGTCCTCATTTGGGAATCTTTCCTTTGCAAATACATTGCTCCCTAAAGCAGATCCTTAGCTATGTTTGCTGCTTTGGGGGTATTTTTCAATGTTATTGAATTATTTTTTTTTTCTGTAAGAAAGGGCAAAGGAGATGGGGTAGGGAGGGAGGCAGGAAGGGAGGGAGAGAATGATGGTTGATAGGTCCAAAGTAAATGGCAGTATGTGCTCAGTTCAGGCTGAACTCTGACAAGATAAACAGAATTGCTACTGAATAAAGAAAAGTCTAAAATCAGCCTTCTTCAGGGACTTGTGAAGTGGGTTTCTGTCGTTGCTGAAAAACTACACTTCCCAGCTTCCCTTGTGGTCTACAGAAGTATTTCCACACCTGTAAGTGGTCACCTCTTTGCCTGATGGTGGTGATGGTGCACACCTTTAATCCCAGCACTTGGGAGGGAGGCAGAAGCAGGTGGATCCCTGTGAGTTTGAGGCCAGCCTGGTCTACAGAGTGAGTAGTAGGATAGCCTGGGCTACACAGAGAAACCCTGTCTCAAAAACAAAGCAAACAAACAAACAGAGAAACAAAAAAACCCCATCTTCTTCTGTAGATATGTTGGCCTTCCTCACATGTGGATGAAAAAGATGCCCCTGCTTATAAATAAACATGGTCCAATTTAAGGTCAGACCAAGCCTTTCTTTCTTTCCCCCTTTCATGTCTCTACAGTTGCTCTTAAGCAACTATAAGCATGAAACAAGTGAATCAAAACAAGTTTAAAGTTACTTTAATGCAAAATAATACACGAAGTCAGGTATATAAAAATTGGTTTTGACAGATTAAATGTTTGAGTAAAACAGGTTAAATTTACAATCTACTTGCACGGCGGTAAACACCCAGGTTCAAGAAGTTTCCTTGGATGGAGCACCGTCCCACCAGAGTAAGTTGCATGCTCGCATGGGATGCGTGGGAAATAAGGCCTGCCAGAAGGCTGCTGCTTCTGCCTCTGGCTGTGTAGGCCTGACCAGCTACAGCCTGATAGGCCAAACCAGAAAAAGAAAATGAAACGAAAGATCTTCCTTAATTAAATATGAATACTCCTCATGTCTCCTGTAAGAGGGGAGTAGATTCTCTTGCCCAGAAGAGGATCTTAGAGTCTGCCTCAAAACAAACAAACAAACAAAAAACCAGAGAGGCAAATGGCAATTACTCTGCCCTGGAGTGTCTCCTGAAGTGTCCTGCCCATGTCTCCTGAAGTGACATGTGAGGATGCTGGAAACAGGAAACGTTGTATATTGAGCCTACCATGACTTGTGTGGACCTGTATGCTAGTTCAACGGGCATGCCCTTAACTCTGGCATTCACTTCCTCCTCTTAGCAAAAGCTGGCCCAAAGGAGGATGCCAGATCCTGTCATCAAACTCATAGCTTTGGAAAGTTATTCTGAATATCCAAGCAGTGTCTTTGACAGTTGGCTTTGCATCTGTAGAGTCAGTGAATTACTCTGTTGAGAGAGAATCCAAGCCCTCAGACTCCTCAGCAGGTGATGACTTAGATGAGGGAGATTCTCTCAGTCCTGGGCTCATCTGCAGTGCTTTGGGTATGTAATCTAGTCTCTATCCAGATAGAGAGCTCCAGGACCAGCGTCCGCGCTCCTTCCTACCCTGAAGCCTACAAGGAGCACGAGGGCTTTGCTGTGAGGTAAAGTGCCTGAGTGAAAAAGAGCTATCTCTGTTCTCCAGGCACACAGCAAGGCTTGGAAATATTTTCTTAAAGAACTCCAAAAGCCAAAAGCTCACTTAGTGTGGTTATCTTGCTTTACAAATCATACCTCTAAACAAGTGATCTGCTCTTAAGTAGATTGAGTTTAAGAAACATGCTCACTGCTGTTAGCCTGTGCTGACCTAGGGACTGGCCCTTCCACAGACAGAGTAAAGCGCTGGCTTTAGGCCTCTTTGTTAATTCAGTCCATGTTACATGCAAATTATTACAGATTTGACATGACTGACTGCTTTCATCTTTCATCTGGTGGTTGCGTATGGAATAAAGATGTTGTAGAAAAATTGTAAAATGTTTTGTTAATAGGATTAATTTTAGAAAACTTTATAAAGTGAATCACTTAATCTTGACAAGGCAGCCACTGTCTCTGGGCGTATACTTTTAAAATTATAATTGGAAATAATTTACTTTTGGAGAATGCAACTGAGAATTAAATTGGGTCTTCACATAGCTTGACAACACAAAATATATTTAGCATATAATCTTGGAGTGTAGGTATAACAATTTGATGTTAACAAAAACACAGCATTTTTAGTGTTTCAAACATGAGATGTGGTCATTTAAGGTAATAGTCCCAATTTCTAAAATTTACATCATCAAATTATTTCTAACTGCCCTCCAAAAGTGTTTTGTTTGAGATATTCTGGCTGTGTCCATTAAGTAGTAGCTTGCATTGCTAATATTTGAGATAATTATACACAGTTCATCGTACTTGGAAGTAAGGACTATCGCTTGGATGCCTTCTGTTTAGATTCGTCCCTTGGATGCTGACTTTAACTGACTCTCTGACAGAGCTTCCAGGTGCTTGTTCCTTGTGCAGGAGTCCTATGTAACAAACAGCCGATTAGTCACCTTGTCCTTCTATGGAACTCTGGGGTATGGTCCAGCTAACTGGATAATTACATTTAACTCATGTTAATCATGATGTGAAAGTTTTCCTCATGTGACTTTGTTTCTTAATGTCCCCACAGAGATGCACAGTTATTATCTCCTGACTCACGTTCTGGATCTTTGCCAACTGTTCAGTTTTATCATGGCCCCTTGGATGGACCCTCTTCTGAGGCACTCTAACCGCTGCTCCCCGCCTTGCCCTTCTGTCAGCCTTGAAGCAGTTACTGAGAGACCAGCACCTCCAGACTCCTAAAAGCAGTTTGGGTGCCCTCTAAAAGGGGACTAAGGGACCACGGGCCATCCAATTCATCCCTCTTCTTGCCACTCTGGACATTGTTTGGGGGCTCAAAACTAAGCCTCCTTTGCCTCATTGAAGTTCTCTGTCTTGCCAGCTCAGAGCAGCTTAGCATCCGTCAGGACCAGCCGGACCCCGTGACTGCTGCAGTGCTCCGCAGTGAAAAAGGACCAGCTCCCACTGCTGCTAAGGATGGGACCTGCAACCTCCTCAAACACTGCTGCTGCCACAATATCCTAACTGGTTTGAGATGGGGCCTACAGATACAGGGGCCAGACCCAGATTCCTTCTGGTTCCCTCCCACTCTGGCTCCTCCCCTTGGTCACTCTTTCCTCATTATTAGCTCCATACTTAGGTTTTAACCTTGTCTTTTAAATGTTTTACTTACTGAACTTTGCCCTATATCCAAACAAAAAAATGCTCCATGTAAGCTCTCCTAATAGCTTTCACCCTACAACAATTCCATTTGTTCCATTTGTTCCTGACACATCCGCAAAAAGGCCTTTTGGGTGCTGCAGAGGAACTCTGGTTAAGAGGGGCCTTCATCCCTTTCACCCCAGGCTAGATACAATTCTTACATCAGTCCTCTATTTTCTCCTGCTCCCTTCCCTTGATGCTCTGGTGCTCCCTACTACTTCTGCTAGCTCACTTGGTACAAAAGTCCAGGCAACGGGACCAGTCACTGTCACTTTGAATCGACTCTTTGCCCACTTTCTCTCACCCATCCTCTCTGTCCTTTCTGCCTCTGTTCTGTTCCCCTCCCCAAACCTTCCAGAAAAATCTCTCAGTTTCACTCTATAACCAAAGCCTCTGCTTATAGTCCTCTAATAGTTATGTTTCCAAGTCTCCTCAGGAATGCATCACAGCGATCACATGGTCCATTGCACCAGGTTAAGACTCTCCCTCTGCTGCCTGACTAGAGAACCCCCTCTCTGACATGGATCCTTTGTGTTGGCTGCTTCAGACACCATATAGAGGTATTTGAAAGGAGAGACCCTTAACTGTGAAAATGCCTTCATAAGATCAATGGGATAGAGCCCAACCCACTGCCATCCCTGGGCTGGGTGAGGGCAGGTAGAGCAAGCCATGGGGAACAAGCCAGTAAACAGCACCCCTCCATGGCCTCTGCATCAGCTCCTGCCTCCAGGATCCTGTCCCATTTGAGTTCCTCTCCTGACTTCTTTTGGTGATGAACAGCAGCAATGTGTAAGCTGAATAAACCCTTTCCTCCCAAACTTGCTTTGTGGTCACTGTGTTTTGTCACAGCAATAGAAACCCTAACTAAGGCAACCGTCGTCAGCAAGAAACAGCTATAACGCCCCTTCCCTCCATTTTTATACCAGCTCAGAGTTGGGAATGATAGGTTCCTCCACTGAAAGACTACACTTCCCAGCTTCCCCTGCAGACTGGAAGTCATTCCAGCCCCTATTATAAGGGGACTTCTTCTGGATGTATTTTGTCCATCCAAATACAGGGATGAAAAAGATGCCCCATCACAGTGAATAAACATGGTCCCACCTAAGGCGAGACCAAGCCTCTCTTTTTTTTCTCTCCTTCATTCTTCCTACAGCTTCTCTTTAATAACCTGACAGCCACTTCTCCCCTCATCTCCCCCTTCAGCTGACTGCCTACCTCCAGGAAAGGGGACATCTAGCTCCCTACTAACACCTCCCTTTAACACATATCTAAGCCCCTGTGGTAGCACCTACAGCTGCTCTAGCTCCTGGGCTTGTCCAATCTATAGGCTCCCTCCCACCACCGCAAACCTACCTCTTTAAAAGCAGCAAGGTTTTCCCTGCCTTTTGCTTTCTCTTTGGAGAGAGGGAAAGGGGAGGGGAAGAGCGGGGAGGCAGACACACACACACACACAGAGACAGAGACAGAGAGAGACATGTATCTTTTGTTTTTTGACACAGGGTTTCTCTGTGTAGCCTTGGCTGTCCTAGATTCACTTTGTAGCCCAGGCTGGCCTTGAACTCGAACTCACAGCGATCCGCCTACCTCTGCCTCCGGAGTGCTGGGATTAAAGGCATGCGCCACCCCTCCTGGTGAGACAGGCAGCTTTATTTCCCCCCAAATATGCCTTTCTTTCTAGCCACGGAGTGGCTCAGTTCGGTGGCTTCATTGGCCCCTCTCTTATAAGAGCAGGAGATAGAAAGTGGTGCGGTGGGGACAGGACCCCATAGCAGCAGTTCTGAGATGTCCTTGTGGGAGGTCATCATGGCACCAGAGAGCGGCAGCCTCCTGTTTCTTTGTACTCCCCTAAAAGAATACCTCTGCCTAGAGGCTGTACACAACAGACCAAGAGGCGGTGCCAGCTACCTGTGTGGGCCAACTGGACTGACTAGCCATCCCCCTCCCCATATCTCACCCAACCTCAGCTGTAAGGCCTCCCCAAAGGGCTGAATCTAGCCGTTGGATGGTGCCCACTGTGGAACCTGCAGTGGTTTGAGGAGTTAGTTCCTTTAATTTGTTAGGTGCCTAAACTAAAGCCAAAGGAGGATTTCAGGTTTCAAGCCAGAAAATAATTTCAGGGCTAAACAGAATGAAGCAAAGTTGGGTTTTTAATCCCAGCACTCGGGAAGCAGAGGCAGGCGAATCACTGTGAATTGGAGGCCAGCCTGGTCTACAAAGTGAGTCCAGGACAGCCAAGGCCACACAGAGAAACCCTGTCTCAAAAAAAAATAAATAAATAAAAATAAAAAATAAAATAAAATAAAAAATAAAAAGGTATTTTAATATACATTTTAAACTTAAGGATCAAGAGAAAGAGGCATTCCAGATCATGTGTATGGGATTCTCAAAGAAAAAAAAAATAATAATCTCCCCTCATGATCTTTATAGTAGTCATATATTGTGATTTGAATGAGAAGTGTTCCCATAGGCTCCTGTATTTGAACACTCCCCAGTGCTGTGTGGGGAAACTATGGAACCTTTAGGATGCGGAGCCTTGCAGGAGGAAGTATGTCACCGGGGGAGGGAGGGCTTTGAGGGTTTATAGCCCTGCCCCACTTCCTGTTTGCTTTCTCTGCTTCCTGTGTGCAGATGAAATGTGATCTCACAGCCATGCCTTCCCAGCCCTTCTGCACATCTAGCCCTCTGGAACCATGAGCCAAATCAACCCTTCCTGGAGTTGCCTGTAGTCATGGTATTTTATCACAGCAACAGAAATGTAGTGAACGTATCATATATGTCATTTCAGAGGCTTTAGGAATTACTGTCTTTAGAGGTCTAAAAGCGATCACAGGTGGTTCCTAGGGGGCACCTGGAAGGATCACAGGGACACAGGAAGGCAGGAGATCTTTACTTCAACATTGAGTCTTGTTTGAGATTCCCAGAGAGCATCCTGGGAAGTGAGTAGGTCCTTGCCCAAGGTCATACACTCATAGGCCTGTGGGGCTTCCACTGCCCTTTTAGCTAGATATCAAAAGAAAGTTATTTCTATGCTGGAAAACGTTACACAAATCTTAATTGTGCCGGCAAGAGGCTCTTCCGCCAGCCTCAGGGGTGGAGGGCCTCCCTTCCCTCCCATGGAGCCATCCTTTCCCCTTTCTCTCTTGCCTTCAGTGGGGGTGGGAGTGGGGGTGGGCAGGAGTCTGTCCTCGCAGCTGTACTGCTTTCTTCACAGAGGGGCTCAACGAGGCTCCAAGAGATCAGATAATTTGTTAAAATGCCTTAAGGAGAGAGGCCTGCTCCCATCAGTGAAGCTGAACTTCAAACTTCACATCCCTAGCACTTAGCTCCACACCGCTGCATTCCAGCTTGCCCTTAAGGACACAGATGAATTGCTCCAAAGTTGTAGCTTAAGAGTCTTTTGTTGTCAGCTCTACCTATGCGCCACTGCTACCTAAGAGGGCAGTTGGGTAGGAGTGGAGGCTGGAGCCCTAGGGGGAATGTTAGCAGTGGTGTGGTGAGGGTAGCCTAGATAGAAACGGTCTTGGTACCAGAATCTAATTATGTGCCTGGTGACTTCAGAGTCTATTTTTATAATCAATAGAACTTTCTGGTGACCGTCCCGCCCCAGGGTATGCCACTGTCTGGAGGTCACATCACAGATGCTTCTACGGACGATGAATGCCACCAAGAACGTTGACCTGAGATCGTTTCACAGATTAGTAACTGCCTGGCGTCACAGTAATTCAGTAAGTGGAGGTTCTCCTGGGTGGAGGATGACACATCTCTTCCATGGTGGAAGACACAGGGCTGGTGCAGTGAAAGGAAAAGTTTGGAGGTGGGGATGGGGCACTCATCAGAGAACAAACCCCCAGGTTCGCTCATTTCACTGCCTTTAAAACCTTCACGAGGTATCTGACTTGACTTGTTTAAGGTGCCACATTTAGTAAAATACACACAGTTCGTGCTGTGGATTTTCTAGGCTAGAGAGAGCCAACAAATCTATCTAGGCTAGGCATCATGGGAATTCAGACATAAACCACCTGTGATCACTGCCTTGGAAATCTAGAGATTTATGTGACAGATAAGATGGATCCACAAATCACACACTACAACGCAAGACGAGACAGCGAGGGGCCTAAGGGAGCGAGGAGCAAATCAGTGCAGGGTGTAATAGAGAAAGCAGGTGTTTCCTCTTGTTGGTAATCAAAGATAGCTATACCTAGAAGGTGGAGGGTAAGCTAGGAATCACAAACTAGAGGCTCCTCTCGGCATCTTCTATGGGGGAATAATAAACATGTAAGGCAGAGCTGTAAGCACACATAGAAATTGTGGCAAAATCTATTGGCTCTGGGTTTGTTACAGAAGGGACTGGCCACAATAAATAAGAAATGGGGTTTAGAATATGGGCCAAGACTAGAAGATGGAGCGCTTTGCCAAGGATCATGAATTTCTCATTTTACTGAGCATGTTCTATAATTGACCCTCACAAGTTTCCGGTACCCAGCCCCTCTCTCCAGGGCAATATTTAAGGACAGAAGTGATGGCATTATATGCTAAAAGGGGTCCTGGTCCCAGGGGAAAGTGCCAAGCAGGTGAGCATTTTGTGTCTATGGCTAAACAAGAAACAAGATAGCACATTGCTGGAAGCACACTGCATTCTGTGTGAGCCTCGGGGTTAGGGGATCCACAAATAAAGATCCATCACGAAGCCAGCCTGGGGCCGTGTCTCCTTTGCTATAAATATAATACCTGTGATCCTTCTTCCTATTCTGCTCAACCATCTCCTTCTTTTGACCCCACCCTGGATGCTACAGCTTGGAAGAACTCCACCTTTATGACAATTACGGGCCTTGTTAATGTGCTCATGGGGGTTTTTCAGAGCCCTGTCTTATTGTGTTGACTAAATCAATCCTGCTGACCTCACTGCCCTGACAGCTCAGGTGGGACAATATTATTTAAATTATATTAATTTAATTAATATTTATATTGTTAATATATGTTATATATAATATATAAATTAAATTAATAATTATATTAAAAATCTCTTCTACCTCCCACACCTGATGTGGCCTCACAGCTTGCTCAGCAATCTTTTCTCCCCTTGCATCTCCATCTAGACCCAGATCTAAGAGTTCTCTGTCTCCTGGCTCAAGGACCACTAGGTTTACGACCACCACTCCAGAGCCAGGGCAGGGTTGTCTAAATGCAAGGCTTTATTGACATACCCAGTCCCGGGGTGCACATGCCCAGTCCCGGGGTGCACATGCCCAGTCCCGGGGTGCACATGCTCAGTCCTGGGGTACACATGCCCAGTCCCGGGGTGCACATGCCCAGTCCCGGGGTGCACATGCCCAGTCCCGGGGTGCACATGCCCAGTCCCAGGGTGCACATGCCCAGTCCTGGGGTACACATGCCCAGTCCCAGGGTGCACATGCCCCCCACAAAGCAGAGTCTCCCCCACCTTCATTTAGGCATCTTCCTTTTGTTTTGGGACTGAATTCCTGGAGCGTAAAGTGTGGGTCTTTAACTCAGCTTCTCCATGGTGCCTCGCTTGGCACTTTCTGTTCACTGTGACTTGAGGCCAAGAGGCAGACGAAAATGAGTCATAACTCAAAGGCAGGTCAGAACACACCCAGCTCCAGTTAGCAAGCCTACAGCGAGAGACGGGAGGAAACAGGGCTGTAAAATTACATTTGGAGAGAGCCTCACATGCCCAGATAAGGTGTTAGGGACATACTCCCTTTCTAGAGAGGGCGAAATGACAAGGCAAGCAAGGGCTACGCCTACACAACCACAGTGCACTCAGTCTCTTTAATGATCTAGGCTGGTGACAGACCATTTGACATGGAGAATTTGTGTGGACTGGAAACATATTTTTTTTTTTCCTCTGAAGACAGCTTGGGAAGGTTCTGGCTCTTGCTTTGGGCACCCTTCCAAGAACAATCAATTTCCTTTTTAGGCTCATTCTCTACAGGTGTGGACAATCAGGGAGCTGGGAGGGAAAAAAAAGCAACAGCAGACAGACACTGGAGTATCTGGACACAGAGCAATCAAAGCCCAACACTGCTTAACACCACCACCAATGGCACACACATACATACAGAAACACACACACCACATACACACACAGAGACAGACAATCATACAAATACACACAGAAAACTCATATAGCATGTACACACACCACGTAGGCACAGAACACACACATAGGAGTGCATGCAATATACACACAGGAACACACACATAGGAGTGCATGCAATATACACATAGGAACACACACATAGGAATGCATGCAATATACACATAGGAACACACACATAGGAATGCATGCAATATACACATAGGAACACACACATAGGAGTGCATGCAATATACACATAGGAACACACACATAGGAGTGCATGCAATATACACACAGGAACACACACATAGGAGTGCATGCAATATACACATAGGAACACACACATAGGAATGCATGCAATATACACATAGGAACACACACATAGGAGTGCATGCAATATACACATAGGAACACACACATAGGAATGTGTACACACACAATACCCCCCCACACACACACTCACTCACTCACATGCACACACATACATGGTGGCCCGCCTCTCTTCTGACTCATTATATACTAAAACCAAATTCATCTGAACTTCCCCTCAAGCCTAATATTCTGTATGAATTATGTGTTTCTATTTTCTTTTACCAAGTAAATTACCAATATCTGCAATTCTGTGTGCCCCAAACCGAACCTCCTGCTAGGCTTCACCTGTGGTCACTGCCTCCTCATCCAATCTCACCCTGTAACTCAGTGTTCACATTTGCACTGACGCTGCCTGAACAACTGTTACCATCTCTAGAGCACACATTGGCTTTGAAACAACTGCAGTCTTACAGGAAAACAGCACCAAATCCTCTTGTACTCCATCCAGTTGAAAATAAGTTAGCAAAATGTAGCCTCCTTACTTTTAGGTAATCCAGTTACCGTGAAATCTGTAACACAATGTCACTTCAGGAAATTAAAATGGATACAGGCCAGGGTAGAGAGATGGCTCAGAGGTGAAGAGCACTGACTCCTCTTGCAGAAAACCTGAGTTTGATCCATAGCACTTATGTCTGGAAGCTAACAACCACCTGTAACTCCTCCATTTCCATCTCCAGGTGACCCGAGTTCCTTTTCTGGTCTTAGTTAACACCTTTACTCACCTTCACATACCCTCTTACAGACAGACAGATACACACACACACACACACACACACACACACACACACACACACACACATGCACAAACATGTAAATAGAACGATAAAGTAGACACATGGCTACAACCTGCCATCCAGGTCCCACACAGCTCCTCCTGATGTTTTTCCAGTGCACATATCAGTGGACAGACACAGCTCCATGCTGCACTCAATTTTACATTTATTCAGTCTGTGACAATCCATCTTTTCATGACTTTTCTGACCTTAACAGTCTTGAAGAGCCCTGGCTGCTTGGCAGATGATTTGGTGTGCTGCTGCAGCTTCAGGAGCGGACCGCGTTTGTCTCGTTGGCATGACATGATAGAAGTGATATGACACGGTTCTCGCTGATTTCTAGTTGTTAACTTTGATCACTTAATAAGGGGGTTTCATCCAGCTGCATACAAATCCCCTCTTTTATCATTGACAATTGCTCTCTCTCTCTCTCTCTCTCTCTCTCTCTCTCTCTCTCTCTCTCATATTCAAAGTTTTATTTAAAATTACAGAACACTTAAAAATAAAGAATATAATGAGCTTGCAGTTTTATTGTGTAACTTAAAAAAAAAAGATGTTTTTAACCACAATTAACTATCAAGTTTAACCTCAAATGAAGTGTGCTGTGCAGCCAACCATTAATCACTTTCTAACCTTCTTATCAGGGCGCCTGGTTGGAGGTAGGATGCAGACACCCCTGTGGGCAGGCAGCTTGTTCCTACTCAAAATGACATTTTCTTCTTCTTCTTGTCATGGCTCAATTGCTCTTCTCAGGCCTTCATCCAGGATGACATATGACACTGACATGTCTGTGTGGTTTCAGAACAGGCCTTGTCTTTTGTTCGGTGTGGTTGAACGCTACCACACATCTTTAAACCAAGAATGTTCTGTTTATTGTAAACAGGGGACTATGGTGTGGCTCAGCCCTAGCACATACTTTTAATCCGAGAGCTTTCTGTACACAGTTTAATGAAGTTAGTCCTAGGTCAAAAGGCAGGGCAGGAAACCAGGTGACGGGGATTAAAGAGTTGGAGGGACTTTGAGTTGAGGGGCATTTAAGACTTAATGGATAAGAAGGGGCTTTTTGAGCTTTGAGCTAGCAAGCCTTTGGGTTTTTTGGCTATTTCCTCCTGGCCTGTCAGTTGAGCTAGTGAGTTTTTTGGGCTTTTTCTCTCTGATATGTGAGCTGAGTGGGAAGGTCAGATGGGTGCTTTCTCTGCCTCTGTGAGCTAGCAGGTTTTCACCCCAGCATCTGGCTCCTGTTTCTTTATTGGTAAAATAGAACATTTGGCATTTACTTTTATTTCTTTAAAACAACAGTTCACAATGGCTTTCTCTTCAGAGGCGTGGCCAATGCACAATCTTTCACTGACTTCTTTCCCAGCCGTGTTATGGGGCAGATGAAGTTGGCCTCAATCACATCGTCATCACCTCCTTCTGTCCCATTGGACCCTCTGACTGGCCCACACACATACTTGCTGCTACTTCTGTTATTTTATCTGTTTATAATGTTTTCATTGTCTTTAAAGTCAACCTTACAATTCTTATCCTGTAAAGCCAAGACTTTCTTCTCCAATAGCATTGTTTCTTCTTTGACCTGGTTTATCATAGACTGGATGGCCTTAGTGTAAGGGTTTAGTTCGAGATCCATGTTAGCAAATTCAGCCATGGCCTTCAGCGGTCTCCACAAGGTCCAAAGCAACACTAGAAGTGGGTCTGTGCAGGAGCTAAAGCAAGATTGGAAAGTTCTGAGAGGAGAGAGTGACTCTGTGCCACTAAAGGCTATGAAGTGAGGTGAACCTGAGTCTGTACTGGAACGCCCTGGCATTTTGAAATTTTTACCTGACTGTGTGACCTAGCTCAGTGAAATCCACCCTGAACACTGTGCGCTGTGTGACCTAGCTCAGTGAAATCCACCCTGAACACTGTGCGCACAGATCCAATCTCTCTCCTCAGACCCCTTCCTTCCATACTGACTCCCCTTTTTCCTCTTGAAGGGAAGAAATACTTTGAAACTACATACACTATAATTCTTTCACCTTTCAATTTATTGCTGTTGTTGTTGTGTATTGTTTTTTTAAGACATAGTTTTCCTGGCTGTCCTGGAATCACTCTGTAAACCAGGCTGGCATTGAACTCAGAGATCCACCTGACTCTGCCTCCCAACTGCTGGGATTACAGGGCGTGTGCCACCACTGCTCTGTGAATTTATTATTTCTACCTGTATGGAGTTATGGATTCTGGTTTTAACCAGTCAGTTACACTCTGATTCTATGATTTGTTTAGTGGTGGACCTTTCTTGCTAGATTCTGTACTTTTGACATGACTCAGGGAATTTTCCAGCATATTCCCAATTTCTGGCATAACATTCTAGGCTTGCCTTGTGCTTGCTCCTCTCAGGTCTAAAAGAAATCATTTCTGTGAGGTGCCTTTTATTGGAGAACTACATTTAGAAATCAAGATCATAATCAAATCATGCTGTAGATGTGCTCATTAGGATTAGATTGTCACTGCTCACAGGCACTCTCCATGGATAAGTGAAAGACCATACTACACGTTTATGGCTCTGGTGATCTCCATGTTCACAAATACTGAAAACCTCAGGTTATTAGCAGCACTGTCAGTTTTGCATCTTTGTAAATCTCTGACCACTTAGAAACTAGTCTCCTGTGTTAGTGGAGGTAGCCCAGTGGTGGTGCAGTCACTTAGGATTAGCAAGGCCTTGGGTTCTTTGTCTCACACTGGAGATGGCAGGGGGCGGGGCTTGTCTCCACTTGTCCTTATTTCTCCATCTTTTCCATGTGACCTATCTCTGTTTACCACAGGCACCTTAGTTTCTGTGACATCCATCTTGGGTTGCTGCCCTGAGGTACCCTGGGTGTCCTCCTCCTCTCTCATCCGGGTATGACCTCCATTCTGGCTGTAGCCTGTGAGGTATGCTTGGCACTCTGCCTGGGCAAGTACTCCATGCCAGATTGCCACCTGCAAACCACAAGAAGCTTCTCTAGCCTTTCTGGGCGTGGCATGAGCTGAGATGCCTCTTGTGTGCGTGTTCTGTTCATCCCCAGTGGGCTCTAAGACACCTGTGCTGGACTATCCCTCAACAAGTCCCCCATCCCTCGCCCTGTCTTTCTTGGGCACTGCACAGACCCTCTATGAGCCACTGCCTTGGTGGAATGTCTCAGGCGCTCTTTTGTCTGTCCCTTCTGTGTAAAGCTCTGAATATCTTTCTATTGCTCAAAAACCTCTCAGAACACATACTCTCTGTTTAAAAGCTTCTGAAATAGTCCTCTTGGCATTCTCGTTCCTTCTTATTGAAAAAAAAAAACACAACTAGGTTTCATACAATACATTCTGATCATGCTTTTCCCCACTGCCCAACTCCACCTAGATCCCCCTCACCTCCCAACTCTGCACTCTTTCTTTCTCTTTCTTTAAAAAACAAACAAATAAATAATCAAAACAAACAAGACACACACACAGACACAAAATCAGAAAAAGAAACTGAAATATACAAGCAAAAACAATGAGACAATGAATGCACAAGCAAAGCCACTATATGCGACAAGAAGCCTATGAGGACACTGTTGAGTTCCCTTTGTGTTGGCCAACTACTGCTGAGCACAATGGCTGCCGTGAAGTGTGACTGATGGTCCTTCTGAGACGCCATTAGAGAGAACTATTTTTTTCCTTTGCCTGTGGGTGTCAGTTGCAGATAGCTTCTTGGGTAGGAATAGGAGCTCTTGTCCATTTCTGCCTTCAACACTGGAATCCAGTCTGGCTGGAACCCGTGCAGGCTGTGTGCATGCTGCCACAACCCCTGTGGATTCGCATGTGCCTCATTCTTGTGCCCAGAGGGCACTGTTTTCTCTGTCTTTCTTTTCATAACGTTTTATTGGTTCTTTGTGAATGTCACATCATGTACCCTAACCGCCACTCATCTCCCCCTCTCCTTGTACTCGACCTCCACCCTTGCAACCTCTCCCCCAACAGAGGAAAAAAAAAAAAAAAAAAAAAAAAAAAAACAGAAAACACCTCTCATTGTGGAAGCTGTAGTGTGTCACAGTGTGTCACAGAGTATACCCTTTTGTCTATATGCCTTTGCTGGCAAATGCTCACTGCAATGACTCATTGGTCTGGTATGGAAGCCTTTGGCTTTTGCTAAACCATCTATATTAAATCCTCACCAGGACTCCGCTTAGATATCCTGCTATTGCCCTGTGTCATGGAGATCTTGCAGTTTTGGATCTGTAGCTCTGGTCCCTTCATGAACTCCAGGAGTTCATCAATGGGGTAGATGTGGTGGTGGGCCTGAAAGGTATCTGAGCTAGTCATCCCACTAGCTCTCCTGCTCTCATGGACTGGGAGCCAGCTCACCAGCAACCTCTGCAACCAGGGCTAGCTCTACCCTGCTTCCCAGGTGAGGTACGGGGCCAGCTCTCCCAAGTGTTGCAGTTGGTGAGGAACATGGACAGTTCTCCTACTCTCATGACTCCTAAAATGTGTGTAGGCTACTGTCCGGAGTACTGCAGCTGCCTAGAGGTAGGGTCATCTCTCCTTTTTAAAATTTTTTATTTTACTTTTTATTAACTTATTCAAATTATATCTCAGTTGTTATCCCATCCCTTGTATCCTCCCATTCCTCCCTCCCTTCCATTTTCCCCTTACTCCCCTCTCCTATGACTGTGACTGAGAGGGACCTCTTCCACCTGAATATGCTCATAGGGTATCAAGTCTCTTCTTGGTAGCCTGCTATTCTTCCTCTGAGTGCCGCCAGGCCTCTCCATCCAGGGGATGTGATCAAATATGGGGCACCAGAGTTCGTGTGAAAGTCAGGGGGTCATCTCTCCTAATCTCACAATCCCTGGTCTAGCTCTCCCACAATGCCCAGGTGAGGAGTGGGGGTAGTTCCATACAATACTCAGATATCAGGACATTGTTTTCTTAGAGCTATAATCTCTGGCTCTTACCGTCTTTCTGCCTCTTCTTCTGCAGGGGTCCCTGAGCTTTGAGGGGAGGGTTTGAAGAAGACATTCCACTTAGGACTGGGTGATCTAATATCTCTCACTCTTTGTACATTGTCTGGTTATGGGTCTCTGTGTTAATTCCCATCTTCTGAAGAAAAAAAAAGTGCCTCTGACGATGGCTAAGCAATGCACTGATCTATGGGTACAGCAGAATATCATTAGGAGTCATTTTATTGCTGTGTTCCTTGGGCACAATAGTATTTGGTTTCTCCCTAAGCCCATAGTCTATCTAGTCTCATGTTCTTGGCCACCCTAGCAGTGTCAGGCATGGGTTCCATCTCACGGAGTGATCCTTTAACCCAATCAGAGAAGGATTGATTATATCCACATTTGGGCCACAATTGTACCAGGGTATCATGTAGGCAGGCCACGACCATAAGTTGCAGGGTTTGTAAGTCAATTGATTTCTCATCTGGTAGCATGCAAAGAACCTTCCAGTACCGTGGATACCAGTCAAAATGGATAGAGTCTCTAGTTAGGCACCTTCTTGACTTCTCCACGTTCAATGAGATAGATGTTGTTTCAGTAATAGGAACTTCCATTATTGGATAAGCCTTAGAAGCTGCCTGAGATGTTGGAAGGTTTCAATAGGAGCCCTTTGGCTCATGACTCAACACAATGTAACCTTGGCACTGGAGGGTTATTCATTGCTGGTAGACGTACAGACTTGTGCAGCCACTATGGAAATCAATGCGGCAGTTCATCAGAAAGCTGGGAATAGATCTACCTAAAGATCTAGCTGTACCCCGCTTGGGAATACACCCAAAGGACTCTACATCCAACTACAGAGATACTTACTCATTCATGTTCATTGCTGATGTATTCATCATAGCAGGAAATCGGAAGCATCCTAGATATCTACCAATAATGAATGGGCAACGAAATATGGTACATTCACACAATGCTGCTAAAACATGAAATCATGAAGTTTGCAAGTAAATGGATGAAGCTGGAAAATTATCATCCTGAGTGAGGTACCCAGACCCCAAAAGAAAAATACTATGTTTTCTCTTATATGTGGTTGTTAGCTTTTAAGCCTTCATTATGCATGTTACAGTCCATGTAACCACAGAGGTTGGGTACCTAGTAAGGGGGTAAGTGGGAGGAAGGGCTCTCCCAGGGAAGAGGAGACACAATATACCATTATGGAAAGATATGGGAGAGGCTGGAGTGGGAGGGTTAAATGGGGGAGGGGTAAGTTTACCACTTTGCCTTCATGTAGGGCTACCGGCCTCCTACTATAGACCACATGACATTTTCAACCATGTGTCGTGTTTCCCAAGTATGCCTCATACCAGCTGAGATCTGGATATGGGATTCTATACATGTTCGCTCTAAGGGACATAATCTCAAATTCTTGTACAATCCAGCATCTTTTTTCCCTTATAGTCTCCATTCAAATGTCTTCCTAGCTGGGAAACATTTCTGAACTGCCATGCACTCCAGATTCAGATGCAAAAAATTCTTTAGTTCATTTAATGACTATATTCTTATAAATGAAATTAAATTGTTCTGGAGATCAGTCCTCTGAAAGTCAATATATTCTCTGGGAGTGACCAAGTTTATTTTTAGGATTGGGACTTTTTCTTTTAATTGAAAAAAAAATTTATACAAATAACTTGATAATGTATTTTCCCTCCCCCATACCTCCCAGATCCTTCCTACTCAATTTTATATTTTTCCCTCTCTCTTTCAAACAAACAAGCAGACAACAAAAACCAAGAAACACACACGCATACATGTAAAACTACAAAATTGAAAATTAAAATAAACAAGCAAATGATTGATAAGACAAAGAGTGCCGGCCCAAACAAGGCTGTCCTGAGGTGCAGTAAATCTACTCAGTGAGACTCCATTAGAGAAAATTGATTTTCCTTTGCTGCAGATAGCTTATTGGCTTGGAGTAGGAGCACTTCCCTCTCTCAGTTCCGGGACTCTGTGTGGCTTGAACCTGCGCAGGCCCTGTGGTGCTGCTGCAGTCTCTGTGAGTTCCTGTCGCGTCTGGAGGACATTGCTTCTTTGGCGTCATCCCTCACCTCTGGCTCTTGCAGTCATTCTGTCTTCTCTTCCACAGAGATCCCTAAGCCTTAAAGGGAGGGATTTGATGGAGAGATCCCATTTGAGACTGTTTTCCACAGCCTTTCACTCTCTGTGCATCGAGAGTTGGGACTTGTTGGTGCGTCTTCCACTTCGCGCCAGGCCGCTGTTCCGAAGCATCAGGACCCCTGTCTACAAGCCCAGATGCTCCACCTTATGTGTTTGTCAGCTAAATAAAGATCTAATTTAAAGCCTTTAAAATTAAGATTTGGGCATTCTGAGCATTTGGGCCAGGTTTAGACTCTATTTTCACTTTCAGCTTTTTAACAGGAAGCTCTTGACTGAGCTCTTACGTCATGGACGTTGTGTAAGCCCAGCAAGGAGCCATCAGGCCGTTTCATTAATCCAATCAATGCAAATCGTACCACCTTGTCTGTCATTTCATAGAATTTTTAAGAATGAAAGTAGCTTCATGTTCTCGTTTGGATCTTCACAGACAAGTTCTCGGAATCTGGCGAGTTTTCCAGCAGCATATGGTTAACTCTGCTACCAATAAAGTATGCTTCCAGCACAGAACTCTGGGAAGAGGGGTATTTTTTGTTTTTCTAATATAACTTTTCTTCCTTATAAAAATTTTAAAGGACTAGTTCTTCTCCTTAGAGAAATGAGTTCAGAACTCAAGAAAGCAGCCAACAGGGGCCAAAGCAGGGGACAGGCCCCCTGGGGTCTGAAAGTCCAGCCCAGGCCACAGGAGGCTCACTAGACCCTGCAATGCAGGCTCCATGACCAGTTACTGAGACTCCAGTATAATGCGTTGTTGCCTTGTACTGGGTCCTAGACATAAGAGTTCTCTGAGATCCATAAGTGCACAGATAGATGTGCCCTGGCACATAATGGCCCAGTCTATGGCATTCACCCAAATGTTAAGCTGTGCCAAAAGTGATACACATGGTCATGTGTATGTGCCTTTAATTCCAGAACGTGGCCAAGTGTAGTAGCATGCACCTTTAATCACAGCACTTAGGAGGCAGAAGCAAGTGGGTCTCTGTGAGTTTGAGGCCGGCCTGGTCTACATAGAGTTTTCAGGGCAGCCAGGGCTACATAGTGAGAGCTTGTCTTTAAAAAAAAAAAAAAAAGAGGGGGAAGGGGATATACATATAATTGAAAACATACTTCAAATTTTGAGTTTTGATCTGTTAGAATTTCCCAGGCAAGTTATGCAGCATAATGTTGCTTGTGATGAGAGGTAGGGTAGCATCTTCAGCTGCTAGTGAGCCACAAGATCAGGAGTTGCTAAACTGTAATGTTTGGTAGGCTATGTGTATTATGTATGTATTTTTACCTATATTTTTAACCCATGATGCACATATATATATATGTGTGTGTACATACGTATGTATGTATATATGTACATATGTATGTATGTATGCATTCAGTTAGAAAGTGTTCAGGACCGCAGGCATGCTTGTTTCTAGCAGTTTCATATGTTTTGATTGTACAGTCTTGTCTATAACCTATCTGTAGACTCACATATACGATGTGGCGACAGAAGAGCTGAGAGCAGCAATGCAAGGGAGGGAAGTTTATTTAGGCTTTGCCGTCCATGGTTACTTGGACTCACTGTTGCCTGGGAGGATGCAGAGCCCTGGGACAAGGAAGACATGGATTTGGTCAGAGCCTTGGTGAGCCAGGCATCGCTCAGTGGTTGGACGTACCCACTAAGGACCAAGCCTTCAACACACTGGTCTTTTTGGAAGCCTGCTTCATGTCCAAGCCATGGTACTGGGTAAAGATTAACTTCCAATTATTGTGCACATGATGGAAAGAGTATGGTTTTTTTTGCCACTGAGATGTCTTTTATCTCTGTCCAAAGATCAGGAAGGTGGCTGGTTGAAGCTCAGAGTCCACATTCCCACAGACAGATGCTGAAATAACAGTAAGACATGCATGCAAACGGGCATTCTAGGAGCTAGCTGGGAGGTACAGAATCCAGGCAAACACACAGACAAAACACAGAAAGAAAGGCGTTGAAAATATGTTCATGCTCAGGAAATATTGTTTGGCCTGACCCTTTCTCTTCCCAGGGGCAGGGGCAGTACTGCCTGAAGAAACCTTCATCTCATGTCCTGATTCTCCCTTGGGCTTTCCTTTTCTCTTCCTCCCTCCCTCTCCCTCCCCCCCCCTCCCCTCCCCCCCCCCCCCTCAAAGGGAGAATGAGAAAGAACACTGTGATGTCCCTGGGCTGTCTGTGGGACTGGCTTCTCTCACCTTTGGTAGATGGAGTATTCAAGGCAAAAGAGCAAGTTTAGATAGGATGGAGGCCACTCTGAAATATAATCAGGGACGTGGGTGTGCTGACAGCAGGGCGCCTGCACCTGTGCAGCAAGTCACAGAGAAGCAAGAGGTGATGAACAAGAGAAATTACAGTAGCGATGGAAAGTGGAACCCCCGAAGCAGAAGCAGGGGCAACCCTCTTTTAAAGCAGCAGAGTAAAGATATCACCCCAGAGAAGTTGCATATGTGTGAAATGTTTAGAGGCTGGAAAACTAGCTGGGCAGGTCCTTGGCACCTTCCCCCTCCATAATGCCAACCCACAAAGACTGGCCCTTTATTCAAATGCCTGCTCACAAGACACAGGAAGAAACACGGAAATGTGAATCAGGTGAGAAAAACAGTAAACAGAAACCGACTCTCTAAATGGAGAGTTTGACAGAACAGTCACGCATGTGTAACTAGATGGAGGTGGGACTTATATTTTTAGAGGCTAAAACAGAAATGTTGCTCCTGGAAGCACAGCAATGGAATTTAAATGTCGCTGGAAGGGTTCACTGTCATACCTGTTCAAGCAGAAGCGTCAGTGACCTTGAGAATAGGTCATTTGAAGTCATCATGTCCGAAGACTGAGATAAAGAGTGAAGAAGAGAGAAAAGATGCTACAGGACTTACGAATGGACTGACCTAGCCAAGAGGAAGACTAGAAGAAGAAAGAGAAAGGGAGGGACTTATGTGAAAAAGTAATATCTGACCCCAAAATCTGAGGAGTTAAGGGGCATATCATATTAGGAGACAAAAACAAAACAAAACAGAACAAACAAACAAACAAACAAAAAACCCTCCAACTATTAAAAATCTAGAGACCTACACACACCCAGTACAGTCAGCTCATCAGAATTAAAAGGCTCCAGAGATGACTCAGGGGTTCAGAGAGCATATTGCTTTTGTGGAAGACCCCCGTGTCGCATAGTTCACAAGCGCCTTTGACTTCAGCTTCATGGGATTTGATGCCCTCTGACCTCCACCGGCACCAGGACCCATGTACACATTCCCATGCATATGACCTAATTTAAGAAAAATCCGAAGATGATAAAAAAAAGAATATTCATGAGACCATCATAAGAAAAGCAGCTGAGACTATGCCAGGACACTCGGTAAGATTAGTCACACTGCTCAGGAGAGCATGTCCAAAGAGAGGAGGATGACACCCATCCAAACTGTCGGGAGCAAAAAGACTGATGGCAAGGACAATCAACAGGTCAAAGCCGTCCTGCAGAGCAAAGGCTTCCCCAGGAAATAAAGACTAAGGGGGTATGCTCCGACAGGCTTTCCGTCTAAGACCGCGGGAGCCTCCAACTTGAAACCAAAGGATGCTAGAAAACAAAGTGAGGCCACCTCCAGACAGAAAGCTCCCCAGAAAAGGCAAATGGGTGGGGAAACACAGAAACGTACAACATTTCCGCACAAATTGGTCCTTCACGCTTGTTTAGAATGTACAGACAAACGTGTTAAATGTACCTTTTCACACTCAGATAACTAGAAGGGGAAAGAAACTCACCCCTGCGGATAAAGCCACAATATGAAGGCTTCAGGGTGAACCTGCACCAGGGAAAGAGGGGCGGCTCCGCCTTTGCTGTCAGGAAAAAACAAGATGGTCCTCTCCCACCACGTCCCCGCTAACCTCTGGGATTTCTAGCCCAAGCAATAGGCAACAAAAAGAGGTGGTAAGCATCCAGACCGGAAAAGAAGGAGGACATTTCACTCTGATTGCAGGTTGCACCGTCTTACACATAGAAAATCCTGTTAAACGTATAAGAAAATTCTGCAATGTACTTAAGACAAAGTAACATAGGAAAGCCAATTGCATCTCTATACACTACCAGGAAATAACAGGAAAAGGAATTTATGAGAAAATTCTGTTTACAAGATGGTAAGAATAAAATACTAGAAATTTAACAAAGCGTACTGAGAGAATGAAAGATTTATGCAGAAATACATCCTATCTTCATCGATCCAAACATTTAATATTAATATTTCAACACTACCCCCCAACAACCTATAGTTTCAGTGCAGCCTCTGTTTTTAAAAAAATCTGATGACATTTTGCATAAAAATTTAAAAACTCATCCCCAAATTCACATGCTGTATTAAGAGACTCTGACAGCCAAAATAGTCTTGCTAACTGTCCTTAACATCTAGATCTCAAGACTTTCTCCGGCTGCCGTGATCGAGGCTTAGACCCAGCTGTGGGTGCTGTTACGCTGTTACCGAGTTGGTAGAAATTATACTAGGCAGAGCCTGGCTGGAGGAATTGGGCCTCCGCTGGGGACAGGTCTTTGCAGGGTACATCTGGCCCCTGGCCCCTCCCTCCCCTCTGTGTGCTACATGATGCCACTGTGCTTTGTCCCATGATTCCCACAGTCATGCCCCACCCCGAAGCAGCCAGAAGATGTGCGCATGAGCTAACTCAACCTTTCCTACTTTTAAGTTGTCTCCAGTGTTTTCCCAAAATGAGGGACAGCTGGCTGCCTATCACACAGTTGGAAGAGCCGCACTTTCTGATTTCCAACTTTACTATCGACCACAGTAATCAAAACAATGTGGTACCGTCGCATAATCCAACAGGAAAAAATTAGAAATCACAGAAATAAGTCCTAGCATATGTGGTCAAGTAATTTTGGGCAAGGGTGCCAAGAATTTTCAGTGGAAAAAGGACAGTTTTTGCAACAAATGATGTTGAGAATGCTAGATATCTGCAAATATTCCTCTCTCCCCTGACTAGCGCCATGTACAAAATTAACTTAGAGGGCTTAAAACCATAAATCCTTACAAGAAAACTCATTGAATGTTACCGTTTTGGGCTGGGCAACAATTTCTCAGATAAGATAATGAAGACCAAGATGTCGAAGGAAAACAATCGTCAAGTTGAACTTCACAAAAAAATTTTAAAATGATCAAAAGTCAATATGAACAAAGTGAAAACAGAACCAGTGTGATGGGAGAAACTATTTCTATATTTATATCTGATAATGGATTAATACTCAGAGTATTGAGATCTTCTAACACTCACCAACAAGAAGGCGCATAACCCAATCCAAAATAGCTAATGATGAACTTCCATCGACACTGAGTTTCCAATGAAAACTTCCATGTGGCCAGCAAGCATATGAAAAAGATACTAAATCATGCAGGTCTCCAGATAAATGCAAGAAAAAAAGAGTCTACCTCACTTCTGTTGGGGTGGCTATTTGAAAGACAAATGAGCGGAAGGAAAGAAAAAAAAAAGCCGGTGAAGACATGAGGAAACAGGAATCCTGGGAGCTCTGTATGGATTATAAAACTATAGGAAACAACAGTGTTTCCTTAAAACATAGAATTAAGACATGACCCAGCAATCTGCTTCTGGATATACAGCCGAGAAGACGGAAAGCAAAGCTTGGCGGAGACCACTGCTCCCCTTGTGCTCAGTGGCGGCGGCATCCACTCTATGCAGCAGCTCAAGCGGCTGAGTCCCACTGATGGATGCTCCGCGCACGCGCACTCATCACGTCTTTAGTGGTGCTGTACGTGATAGGCAGCTTGAACAGTACAGACTTACTTTCCTGCATTCTTGTGGCTGAAAATCCAGATTGAAAATTCAAGCAGGGCTGGTACCTATCTTTAGCTTGCAGAGGGCTACCGTATCGCTGTGTGCTTACCACGTTGATTGTGTCTGTGCCCCTCCGATGTTGCTCCCAGGGACACCCTCGTCCTATTGGATTAGGACTCCATCTTCCAAATCCCATCACACCTTAATTATCAGTTGAAGGATCTTGTTTTCCAAATATAGTCACAAAAGTTAGGCCTTCTACACATGAACTTTCGGGGATAAATGCATAGCTCAACCTAAAACCGCTGTCCTGTTACATGCTACAACACGGGAAGACTTGGGGGTCGTCACCACCAAGTCTACATCAAAGACGTCTATGGTTTGATTTTTTGAAGCTGGCCCCTCTTGCTTATGTGCCTTCTGCCACGTGCCCCTGTGCCTGCACATGGCTCCGCATGCTTCTGGAATGCCTTGCCCTCACTCTCCCAACTGTGACCAGCTCTTAGAAGCTGATTTAGCTTTTGCGTCCTTTATTAACAACTTCTCACTTGGTGCACAAAGTAATTAAAAGCAGGGTGGAAGGCGGGCATCTCTGCTTTAATTGTGTGTGCTTCCTTTCCTTTGGGGCAGTCTCCTGATGGATTCTGCACAGGTGTGCTAGCCGCTGGAGTCTGTCTACCTAACTCCCTCATCCTTGTCTGATCCTGGATGCTATGTCTGCTTCTTTCCCTCCCAGAAGTCAGGTGACAAACCATCGCCTGCTGTCTGTCTCCCTGGACAGAGCTGACATGAAAGTGTGTCGTAACTTGCAGCTCTCACAGCAAGCAAGGCTCATCATCTTCTCTACTACCAAGACAGCTTTGAATTATATATAACTACTTTTATCAGGGCCTTGTAACTTGTCACACATAGGCCACATTTTATGGAACCTCACACACACACACACACACACACACACACACACACTTGGGAAAACAACCAAACTCCCTTATATAGTTGAAGGCTCTCTCTCTCTCTCTCTCTCTCTCTCTCTCTCTCTCTCTCTCTCTCCCTCTTTCTCTCTCCCTCCCTCCCTTCAAGGCTCTGCATCCTGCCTATGGCACAGGGCTATAACTCTCCAAATATGATGGGGACTGAAGGGTCAGCCTCTGCCTTAAGGGCCCCATCATGCTGTCTATGGCATGGTGCTATAACTATCTTAATAATAATAATAAAAAAAAGAGTGTTCTTCCTCCTCAGAACCTCCATCACGCTCCCCAGTGTGACAGGCTCTTCCACTGCAGAGTCTCACAATGTCTGCCTACGGCCATGAGCCATAACTCTCCAAACAAAGCTGTTCTGGTGGGTGATTCCACCTCAGCTTTCTCCCTATGAACCTGCCTTTTTAAAGGTACAACAATCCTTTTATAAGGCTGAGGGTTCGGTGATAAACATTGTCCCAAACATTCAGGTTCCCTGCATTCCAGGAACAGCAAGTCCTGCAGGTTACATACCACCCTGCCCCACCCCCCAGGGTGAGAACAGTGATCTGTGATGATGAGGTCACACCCTGGGGGCCCGAGCATTTTGTAGAGACCAGTAATGAATAGATCAATAATTTGTTAGCTATCTTGCAATGCTGACGCTGAGACAATGATAAACAGGGCCACAGTTGACTAACGCTGCTCAGTGATGCCTCCCTCTTGTCTCTGTGGGAGGCACAGAGGTTCCTGTGCTCACAGATAAGCATTAGGGGACCCAGGAAGGATAAACACACAGTTCTGTTTCTTCAAAGGGAGGGATGCATAACCTGTTGTCACCCAGAAACTTCCTGTGGTTGAGGGCTTCCTTGGCTGCTTAAGCTTTCCTTTAATTCCTTTTCACCAGCTGAAAGCTTAGCTGGTTGCGGGTCTTACCCTGAGGGCACCATTCCCTTTCCTTTATTTTTGAATCAGACTGCCTTTTAACTTTTAATCTTCTTGAAGACAGGCATTGGCTCCAACACTACACTTCCTGGTGCCCCATTTCTCCCTGAACTGTACAGTTTGTATTTCCCTCTGCCACCTTGTGCTCCTTTTCGTTGTAGATCTGCATAAGCGAGATCACGAATAACCAGGTGACACAATCAGTAACAGTAGGCTGTCTTAAAATCTCCTCCGCCAATGCCGTTAACGCAAAAGTCTCCGATTTAGCCACAGGCAGATTCTTAAGACAATGTGGCAAAAAGGAGCCACGTTCTTTGCACAGACATCACAAGAATGGTCTGTGTGCCACTCGCTGGTCTTCTTCTCCTCTGGAGCATCATGAGCCAGGCCTTCACAATCCACATTGCCCTTGGCACTACAGTATTTCATGCTCCTACTACGGTGGCCCATTAAGGCCACTTAAAGTGTTTAACCACTTTTCTAGTCCAAAAACCCCAAATCTTCCAGATTTCTCCAAAGAACAGTATAGTCAGGCCCTGTCACAGCAACATCCCAACTTCTGACTTAGTTACTGTCCTATTGCTATGAAGAAACACCATGACCAAGGTAACTCTTATGAAACAAAACATTCACATGGGGGCTTGCTTACACTTTTAGCAAGTTGGTTCATGGTCATCATGACAGGAAACAGACAGGTGTGGTACTGGAGCAAGAGCAGGAGCTGAGAGCTTTCATCCTGATCTGTAGGCAGCAGACAGAGAGAGCGAGACACTTGGCTGGGCATGGGCTTTAGAAAGCCCACCCCCAGTAACACACCTCCTCCAATAAGAACATACCTACTCCAACAAGGACACACCTCTAATCCTTCCCAAACCAGTCCACTAATTAGGGGCCAAGCATTCAAATATATGAACCTATAGAGGACATTCTTATTTAAACCACCACAAACAGGCACAAATGATGTCTGCAGCCCAGATGTGCTGACTGAGACCATCATGCCTCAGTCAGATCTAGGGAGGCTAACCTATAATATGCTTGTCAGTAGGTGTTTCACAGGATGGCCTTAGACAGAATCTGGGTGAACCCACTAAAAACATATAGTTATAAACTTGTTTTACCATGTTCTAGAAAAACTGTAACTATGTTTCAAGCCCTCTGTGTCTTGGGCTCATTACTTTTCATGAGGCAAAGTGAAAACCAGTGAGCTTAAGTTAATAAAAGTGAATTAAATAGGATTATAGGTTATACATGGGCATGATAAAAATCCCAAATGGCCAACGATAGAGAAACACTGGGCTGGTCTTTGGCTTCATTCTTGAGCAAGAGTGTAATCTGGAGCTGGAAATGTGGTCCAATGGTTAGGAGTGCCTACTGCTCTCCCTGACAAACCGAACTGGCTCACAGCCCCCTCTAACACCAGTCCCAGGAGATCCGACAGCTCTTCTGGTCCCCGTGAGCCTGTGCATGCACATGCTATACGTGTATACCCTCAGGTACACACGCACACACTTAAATAAGTACTTTTTAACGTTTAAAGATGTTTAGAGGGTGCTATTTTCTGCAGGTCCTTACCCCTTCTAGTCTTCACTAGACAGAAGACGAGAGGTGAGCTGGAAAGAAGAAATAAAAATGTCCCTAACTACGTATCCACCTGTCTTCCAAGATGTTGTCTGTGGTTTGTTTCCAGTGCGGGATGATAAGCCGGTCTCTCGGAGTGCATCAGGCAGTTCCTTTGACAGCCAAGCTCTTTAGCATTTATGGTGATTGTGTACTGTGGGCTCTGTAAGCCAGTGATGTGTGTTCTGTGGGCCTCTCTCCCCAGGTGTTTGTAAGACACATGTTTAAAATGATGGGTCTTTGGTTTGCTTCCCAGGCACAAAGGTGTAAGCACTTTCAAAATTACTACGTGTGCCTAAGGACCTTACAGAAGGGTAGGAGCAGAGGGCAGGCAGGGGAAGGCAAGGAGGAGGAAGATATGGATGGGGACAGGAAATGGTGCTGGTTTACGTAGCATAGAAAGAGTCTTCACTCTACAAAAGGGGTTGATCACAGCATTTCCAATGAATAGAAAGTTCTGTGCATTTTAACAGGATTTGATTTATAAGAATCTTTTCAGCAGCACAGCTGCTGAGCGAAGCAAGCTATTCACACCGACTTGAAATCCATTTCATGAGCCAGGAGTCTGGGGTGTTGTGGAGTGATAAAACTCTTTTAGTTTCTAATTGACGAGTGATATTGACTAGCACAGTTAGGAGCCCAAGAATTGGGCCCCAGCCAGCGTGTTCCCCTAGTAAATATGCCACGATGTACAGAGGGCTTGAGTATCGATTCATTTATGCGCTTGTGGCTGCTGCTCTGCAGGGCTTAGTGCTTTGCAGCTTTCTGTTGCCTTTCAGAGAGCTCGTGTTAGAATGTCCAGGGTTGTACAGCACAGACTGCCCAGCGCGATGGTCTCCGGCGAGGGGGCATGGCCCCACACATTATTGCAAGGCCCGGGACTTCATGCATCTGTGGCTGGGAAGAGCACAGGGGTGAGGAAGCTGCACAAATGAGGTCTGAGGTCTCCGCCTCAAAGTCAAACCCAGGGCTTTCTTTCTGGGCGTGTATTTTAAGACTTTTTCTTCTTTGATGGTTATTTCCCTTCCTCCCATTGTCTGTTGAGTTTTCATTATGACTTGTGTCTTAGAGAAACTTCCCAAGAGTGGTAGGGTCCTTAAAGGCTCTCTACCCACCAAGTCTCAATTTAGTGGCATAATAGCTAAGTGTGTAGGTAAGAAGGCCCAACACAGTTGCCACGCTGCTAAGCCTCAGATCTCCACCTGGCAAAGAAAACAACGCAAGCCTTTTGTTTCATGGGTTAGGAGACCCACTCTCCATAGCATTTTATTCCATAACAATTCAATAATTCAAGCAAAATAAGGGTATGACATGTCGATAAGCCACTCCATGGCCCAAGGGATGATGGGCTTTCTGATATCTGGATCCCAAGAGAGAACAACACAGATGCCAAATTGGATGCTGGCACGAGCCTCAGCCTCAGCATGACACACCGTCCTGGCAGTAGACAGACTCCTGGAGCCTTAGCCAACCTGTGACGGCACATCATCCTCACAGTAGACACCCCCCCCCCGGGGGAACAAATAGTCAGAGGGTCCATCCGTGTTTGCCACCACAGGACACTCGTGCCAGCTCCGTCGAGAGCAACTGCTAAGGTTACACTTTCTTAAGCTGACTCATGTTGACCCACCTACATTTTATTACAAGTGTCTAAGTATCTGAGAGATGCTTAGGAACTGAAGATAAAAACAGAATTTGGGCAAGTGGGGGAACTTAGACGGCCTGCTACAGTTGCTTATTCTTTCGCCAACCTTTTGTCCACCTGTCGATCCACGTTGGAGTGTGCTTTTCAAGCAAGCTTCTGCAGGAGCACTCTTAAGTGATTAGTGTTTCTGCAACTCATTTTGGAATAGGCAGCAACTGCCCTGTTGGTTTTCTGTCACTGTGAAGCTCAGGTGAGGACAGTGAGATCCGTCTACCTGAGAAATGTGCCTTGGGAATGTTAGTGCCCGAAGCAACGTTGCTTGTTGGTTGAGGCTTCATTTGGGAAATTAAGTTGACTTCGTTGTGCTGTATTGTCCTCCGTAATCTTACCACATACCTCTCAACATCGCTGTGACCATCACTTATTACAGACATGGATACAATCACCTGAACTTGAGACTTCACTCACTAATGCCCTTCCTTTATGCTTGGACCATCTTTGTTGTTTGCGGCGTAGATGTGTACTTTCTAAGAACACCGCTACACTCACCCACACACCTTCACGCTCATGCGAATGCAGCTAGCATGGTGCACAATAGCGCTGGAAAGGAAGCAACTATTGAAATGACGGCATAGAACGGGATGAGCTTTCCCCAGTTCTGAGCCTTCGGAAGCCATTTGTACTTGAAGGGCCCATCTGGACAAGTGGGAAGAAAATCCCACTCTTTGCCAGCATGACTCGGGGCTGCAGAGCAAAGCAGTTCTAGGACCAAGAGGCAGAAGAGGGTACCGCGCTGGGTCAGTGGTTTCCATGGCAACCCCAGACCGTGGTGAAGTTAAGAACCCTGTTTTCAGAGCTCAGCTGCCCTCCTTTAGTGGTGGCGAGGATGGGGCCTGGCTTGGCTTCTTTTTAGATTTTTATGACGGTCTCAGCTGATGCCTGGGTTGGAGGCACCAATCCCTTCTCATTACGTAACTCAGCAGGGGTGACAGCCACTGAACGGGGAGTGGCTGGCTGTGAGGGGGTGTTAGTGTAGCCTTTGAGAGTCCCTGCAAGATGCCCAGCAAACAGCCCCATTCTAATAGTGCAAGATAAATACTTCTCCTTTTCCTAGTTACAAGGTCAAGTTTGGTGAGGTCACCCTCAGCCTTGTCTTCCATTCTTGCTGGTTCAGTCCATACCTGCTGGGTCTGAGTGGCTCAGACCCTCCACTTGAGTCACCAGCTCAGCCACCCAGCACTTAATTGTTTCTCTGTACCTCAGTTTCCTCATCTTTAGGGATGTTATCTCATAAGAGAATCTTGCTTAATATTTACAAAGGTACTTGCCCTTTTAATTTTGTATTTTATGTTTTTCTTTATTTTATTTTTTTGGCCTTTGAGAGAGTTTCACTCTAACCTAGGCTGGCTTCGAATCTCCTTAGTAGCCCAGGCTAGCCTCCAATTCTTGACATTTTTGCCTTTGCTTCCCAAGAGCGGAGGCTACAGGTGGGCGTGACTACACCCGGGCCAGCATGTGTTTTAATTTTATATGAGGAGCAGGGATGTGTGGGGGCTAGAGAGTAGAAGAGGGGTTGTGGTTCCTGCTCACAGTGGCAGAGGATGACTCAGAGGCGAGGAGTGAATAGTTCACGTGAGTCAGCTCCTCCCCGACTCTACACAAGCTGCGGGCCTGTCTACCCCTTCCTCCACCCCATTCCCACGGCCACTCTTCGGGCTCATGCCCAGCTCCTCACTTTCCCGACCGAGCCTTGCACCGAGTGTATTAATGATCCCATCAGTAAATAGGAATTGAGTTTTCTTGAGTATTAGAAGAGGCACTCCCATTGTGGATGTGAAATGGGAAGTTTTTAGGGCATTGTTGAGAATAACAGGGCTTTTCTTGGCTCTCGGGTAGGCTTTTAAATTGGGAGTTGGGGTGATAGATGCTTGCAGTCACCCAAAACTTCTACGAGTTAAGTGGACTTCCAGTTCTCTAAGTGGACTTTCGGTTCTGTAAATGAACTTCCGGTTCTTTTCTCACGGAACTGAAGAATGGAATTTTTGTACCACAGAAGTGAATTTTAGAAAGAAGTATTTTACTATAGGAAGCTTCCTCGACAGAAACAGGCAGAACTCCTGAAACAAGAGCAGGTCTATGGGAGTGGGTGCCACCGCAGGTCACTGGCTTTGAGTTAGTAGTGCTTTACTGCGTGGACGCATGGATGAGCGGGCCGTCCAGTTCCCACTCTTGGTGTCCAAGTGCCTCTAGCTTTCAGTCAGTCTTCATTTATCATTCCAAGAAAAGGAGTGTTCATTCAGGGGAAAGAAATGAGGTAACACCAGAACCCCCCTCCTCCCTTTCTGACACCCCTGGCTTCCAGTCAGGGCAGGACCAGAGGCATTCATTCTAGCTGAATACTCCTGGCAGCTCATGCCTCAGGCAGGGATGGGGTCTTCCATAGGGCCAAGGATATTAGCAGCTTTTAGCTAAGGAAGAAAATCCATTCCTTTCTAGGGTTCCTTATGTTGAAATGCCCAGTCAATTTTGGGCTTCTATTTTCATTAGATGTATCAGTTAATTTAACCCTAAAAATTTCCTTACCCCCATGAAGTGGCAAAGGAGAGACAGAAACACACAAGCAAAACCAAACCAGACAAATACTGTATATGGTACTGTCAGGACCCCTGGCCCCAATCCATCAGGGGCACAGGTATTCCTGTACATTGTAATATGGGGGACAAACTACAGGCTTCTCTCTGTTTGGTCTGCTTCACTGCAGCAGTTACAAACTGAGCATGTTCCTGGTGGTCTTTAGCCAGTGGGCACTGACGATGTGTAAGAGAACAAGCGATACGCAAAAAGCAAAGTACAGTATAAAAAGGGGGGGGGTGGTGAAACAGGGCTGGTGTACTGGCTGGGCTAATGTCGACTTGACACACAAACTAGAGTTACCTGAAAGGAGAGGGCCTTAACTGGGAAAGTGCCTCCAGAAGAGCTAGTTGTAAGGCATCTTCTTAATTAGTGATTGGTGGGGGGAAGGCCCAGGCTATTGTGGGCGGTGCTATCCCTGAGCAAACCATGTGAAGCAAGCCAGTAAGCAGCACCCCTTCCATGGCTTCTGCATCAGCTCCTGCCTCCAAGATCCTGCCCTGAGTTCCTGTCCCGACTTCCTTCAGTGATGAGCGACCATGTGGAAGTGTAAGCTGAGTAAACCCTTTCCTCTCCAGCTTGCTTTTTGGTCATGGTGTTTCATTGTGGCAATAGAGACCCTAACTAAGGCAGCTGGCAAGTGGCTCAGCAAGTAGAGAAACTTGCCCCCAAGCTTGACAACCTGAGCTTGAGTCTCTAGGACCCACACGTTGGTAGGAGAGGACTGACGCTTAAAAATTGTCCTTTGAGTTCCATAGGAATGCTGTGGCATGCCCACACACATACATAAAAGGAATAAAAAAAAATTTTTTTAAAGAGGGAACACATGTTAGTCTTCAGCAAGCAGTCTGAGTAAGCCTCATGAGAAGGTAAAATTGAGGCAAAGATGTATACACAGACATTGCAGGAAGAAGGGCAGCATTTGTAGCGGTATCAGTCAGAGAAAAAGCCCTAAGGGGAGTGAGGCATCTGGGAGGGGGCTGGGAAGGGACCCTGACTACAGTAGGCTGATCACTGGCTCACCCGACATATGCAGGAGGCAACAGGGCAGGTCACACAGGGCGTCATGAGTATTAAACAGGGATGGTTGGTGGCAACATGAAAATGGTGGCAAGACAGGCATCTCTAGGCACAGAATTGGTCTTTAGTCAGGATAACTGAAGGGCCGAAATCTCTCTCTGAGGAAGTGAGACTGTGTGCATGTGGAATGGGGGATCTTGGCGTTTTATTGGATGGAAGGCGGGCAACTTTAGGGATGGAGGATTCCACCTGCAGGTTTGTTCAGTGTTACCAGTCAAGTCCAGCGTGTCTCCGCCCACTTGAGGCTTTTTGGTCATTGACTCCACAGCCAGGAAGCATGCCCATTCTGCTAGTGGTGTGACTGTTGCAAACACTACCTGTGCTGTCTCGGATGCTCATTAATATTTTAAATAACAGAATTCATACAAGGCACTGGTCAAGCAGATAATTTAGAAAGATGCAACATCCTAGATGATTTGGAAATTACCCTCACTACACAGAGGATGAAACAGAGCTGAGAGGCCTTTGTCTACTCTGAAAAGCTGGGTTGTTGGGCACCTTCCCAAGGGCAGCTGGAGGAAAGCACCCAGGTGTGCTTGAGCGCCATTACTCGAGTCCCAACCCCTCTCCCCTGTGCACCCAAAAGAAGCAACAAGAGGCCTTGGTGGCAGCAGAAGAGGAGTTAAGGTGCCCACAGGCCTGCTGGCTCTACAGTTATGCCTATGGGAAAGGAATAGGGTAGGCAGAGGTTAGAACACAGCTCCCTAGCCTGTCACCAGATCTGAGGTCCACAGGCTGGGCTCACCAGCTGGGACACATCGCACCTCTGTGGCCATGAGTTTCGGTGATTGTCCTGAGGTCTCAAGTGAGGTTGCATGGGTGTTTTACACAATCCGGCTCGGCTGGTCCTGCTTGCATTCCAGTGACCTGACAGAAGGGCATCCTTAAAGTTCTTCTTGCAAGTTCTTCCTGTATCTTTCTGAGTCCTCTGTTCATCTTCTCCAGGTTGTAGCTTTCCGTATCCAAACTCTACATATAAACAAGGCTTGTGCTCTGCAAAAGCTACTTTGCCTTTAAGTCTGACTCAAATTTGGTCTCCTTCTGAATGTTCTTCCTCCAACCCTTCCCCCTTCTCTTCCAGAAGAATCGCTCTGGTATTCTCTTTAACCAGACATTCCATTTGTTGCCTTGGCAGAAAAAGCCAGTTAATAAGGCAGCTTGTATGTACCACAAGGACTCAGGCTAAGTGGAAGGCACATGCCCAGGTCATAGGCTACCTTGGTTATAGTTAGGTGGAGATAGAGTGATGGTTTTGATTGACACGTCCCCTGTTTTCAACATAGTAAACAAGCTCACTTTAGAGGAATCGAAAGTTCCACGTGGACCAAGCAAGCTATGCCTAAGGCCAAACCATGTGGTGACCCTCCTTTCATTCTATCTCACCTAGATGATGAGATCTTCAGGGGGAGTCAAACAGACATTACAAACGGTGACTTAAGTCCTCTTTGGGATCCATGTCCCTCACAAGACCCCGGAGTCTTACTTAGCACAGCCACATGAAGTTTTGGGGAGAAGTGTGCGGGAAATACGGAAGCTGGTGCTTGGCACATCTATGAGACAGACGCATATTCTTGAAGCAAGTTTATCTGTTCCATGTGACTGGGATATGGGCCACTTTGGTGCTTTGAAAGGAGTACTGGGGAACTGAGCCAAAATTTGGAGGTTTCCTATTTTGGGATGTAAACTCAGGGTGGGTTATTTAATACTAGTCTATTATCTGAACAGTGGTGATAGGTTTAATTACCTTGTAAAAAGGAGCAATGATACGCAGTCTGTGCACAGTAGAACATTAACAAAAGTTAATGAGCACCATGTGATGCTAGCCTATGTCCCTGGCCACAGTGGTAAGCGAGGACAAGTGTGAAACCCAACCACAGCCAAACGGATCCATGGGCATTTTCTGCTGGAATTTTTCCTAGGGTATGGGGAAGGGAGGCTAAACTGTGAAGAAAGTTTAGGACAGGCTGTTGGGAGTTCATCCTAACAGCCCACAATGGCAGCCCCCTTGCAGAGAACCAGGCATGAAAGGAGCCAGCGTCTTGCATAAGGACACCACCAAGAACTGACAACCGTTTTAGCTCCTGGATGCACTGGACCTGAAGCTGAGCTGCCATCACCTCTTGGTCATGCAGACCTGCCCCTCTCCTCCCTCACTGAGGCCATTTTCAGTTGGCTTCTTCTACCTGCGCTCTGGCTCTGAACATGGAAACCTCCCTGAAGGTGATAAGAGATGAAAGGCCGACAGGGAGCTACTCCGAAATATCTGTCTGAAGAGCTGGACAGTCAGATAGAGGCCTGCCTTAGTGCTGCTGCTGACTTCCGGCTGCAGCCCAGCAGCTTCAGAGGAGCTCGGGACAGCTCACATGAGCAGTCTGGCTTTACAGTGGGCACAGCTTTCACAGCCGGCACGGGAAGGCAAAGGGCAGTGGAGTGGGCTCCTGGGAGAGTGGGTGAACCGACTCCCATACGTTTCTAACCCCGCGAGCTCGGGAGGTGGCCGGGCTTCCGGTTTACAAGAGCCGTATCAGGACCAGAAGTGGCAAAGGATCTGTGATGCGTCAACAAGGCCGAGCAGCTACCTGCTGCATTCGGCCTCTCATTTCACTCCCAAAGACCTGATTCAAGGCACGCAGGTGTCCTTGTGTCTGTCACTACTGTCAACATGCTGGGGTTTCAGAATCTGTAAGGGACTCAAAGCCAGCTGAGGACTGCACAGATTGCTCTAGCTGCCAGCTCCCCAGATACTGTCTGAACCATCTTCTCACATTTCTACCCCTCAGGCCTTTTCCTGGGCTCTGCAGAGGCAGCTAAAATAAGCTTGTTTGTGAGCCACTCCAGCCCAGCTGGCGCCACACCAACAGCAGAGGAATCGGATTAGATGGGGTGGAGAGGGAGAACACGGCAAAGCCCTTCTCCAAAAATGATTGGCAGGAAGCCCACGGTTCCGGTTTCAGTTGACAATGCCAGACCAGGAGTAATATGGCCGGGTCTGTAGAAAGCCCAAGAAACACACTTTAGTTATTTCATCCAAGTATTCCTGGGGAGCAGGAATATTGCTGGGCGGATTATGTGCCATTATTGACGTCAAGGGAGAAAAAGAGAGAGGCGGTCTGCCTCAGAGGCCGGAGCTCCCATCACAGGTAGAATGATACTTGTAGGGCTCCAGTGACAACAGATGTTCACAGGCAAATGACACTCAGAGGAGACAGGTCATGTGCTGGGAGGGGTCGGGGAGATGGGAGGTTGTGACTTTGAACTGGTTTGCGTGTCTTAGAACACACCCTCCTGTTCCCGGCTCCTGTGGCTGTGATGAATGAAATCTCAGGCCGTGTGCTGAGCCAGTCGCTCAGCCTCTCATTTAATCTTCATAATAACACTGAGGCGCCAGGAATAGCCAGGGCAAAGAAATTGGGGTCCAGGGAGCTTCGGTGATACCCAGGTCTGTAATTACCATGAGTGGCAGGAGCAGGTGTCCTGCTGCACTTCCTACCTCTAAGGTTAGATTTCATGCCACCCATGGCTACTAACATGGAAGGCAGGAAGAACTTGTCCCAACACAGCCAAGCTCAGGGATCAGTGTAAGTAACTCCCTGTCTTTTCATCAGTTTGTCGGCAAGGTGTACATGGTGAGGACTGAACCAAAGCCTTCAGCATGCTAGGCAAGGGCTTTGCCACTGAACTATATTGCCTGCCGGTTTTCAGACAAGGCCACTATGTATCCTGAGCTAGCCTTAGACATACCTGATTCTCCAGGCTCTGCCAACTGAACGTTAGAGTTGCTGCCAGGCACTGTGATTGATCTTTTTTATTTTGAATTCATAAATGATCCTCTAATGGGTTTTGAATACCAGGTAGTTTAGTTTTACAATTAAGCTTAGTTGTTTAGAGTTTAAAATGTTTTTAGGTCTAGATAGATGATTTTTGGTTGATAGAGATGAGATATGATATATATTGATTTATATTCAGAATTTTAGACTCATCAAGACAGGGAAGATGCTTTCTCCAAGGTTGCCAAATACAAATAGGCAAAATGCTATGAATGTAACATTTATATAATTCCTAATTTTTTGTGGTCCTTCTTGCTGTATGTAGTATATATGTGTAATAATATAAATGTATATGTAAAACAAAATAAAATTAAAAAATAGATGTATATGTAAAAGTAAAAAAAAAAGATTCTCAGGTTCCTCTTTGGAATTGTGGTATGCCAAGAAGGGCATTCGTTCAGCTGAAGGTGATTTTCTCACAAATAACAATAGAGACTTTAGATACATTGAATAAGAAGAGATTCATTAGAAAGACGAGCACTTTATTGTTCTTAATCTTTGAACATGTGTTTGTTGCGACCCTTATAGGTGTCCGGCATTACTTCAGGTGCTAGGACACATCCAAGAACAAAAAAAAAGATTCTTGTACTTAACAGAATGCAATTGCATATTGGAAAAGGGGAACAGAAGGTTTAGTGAGAAAAAAAGACAATAGACAATAGAGGAAAAAATAAGTAAGGTGTGTGGTGTTTGAATGAGAAATGTCTCCCATGGATTCATGTATCTGAACACGTGGCCTAGAACCTCTACCTTCCAATAGGAAGATGGACTCTGCGGGGGGCGGGACCAAGGGGAGCAGGACTGTGGGAAGCAAATGACCAGAGGAGCCCGCAGGCTGTTTATGAAGCTTTGGTGGTTCATCTTGCAAGAAATGTCAACAGTCAGGTGGTGCTGTCGGCAGATCTGGTCACAGGCTGAGGAGAGAGCTTTCCGAGTGCCCTCAACGGCTGCATGCGCAGTTCAGGGAGAAGGCAGGAGTCCTTGGGAGCCCAAGCTTTTTATCCGAGCAGCTGGGCTGCTGGGCAGAGAGGCTTCTGATTATGAGTCTGTGGGGACAATCGGGAACTGGCTTAGGAGTGCTGCTGAGGTGTCAGAAAGCCAGGTGGACATGAGCTGAAGCTTAGGAGGAAAGTCTGAGAAGGAGATTAAAAAAATATTTCTTCCTACCCAAGGTCATTCCTGGGCTCCCCACTTCCAAACAAGCCCATACTATCTTGGTTAATTTTCTGTCACTGTGATAAAATACCATGTCTGTAAACAATATAAGAAAGAGTTTCTCTTAGCGTACAGTTCTAGAAGGCTGGATGTCTACCGTGGCTGGAAGGCGTGGCCGAGAGATCACATCTTAATTGTATGCAAGAAGCAGAGGGAACTGGAAGTGGGGCAAGGCTATACACTCACAAGCCCCACCCCCAGTGACGTACTTCCTCCAGCAAGGCTAGGCGACCTCCCCAAGTAGTATTGCACCGCCTAGGAACTCAGTGCTCACAGGCGTGAGCCTACGGGGGCGGGTTGGAGGGGTCATTGCTCGTTCAGACAACAGCAATCCTCTGGGAAAGGACAGGAACCAGAGCACAAATTTTCAGTAACAGGATCACCAGGGATTGTCCTCAAAGCAAAATCAGAACAGGGCACCGCATCTCCGGAGGTGTCCCTCGGGATTTGCTGTGGGCGTGGCTAGGGATCCAGAGCAGGGTAAGCTGTAGATAGGTCTGACTTTTCGTTCTTAGCCTCCCTGCTGTTGTCAGATCAGGGTAAGTGATGTCCCCGGCAGCCTGCTTTCAATCTGCTCAGAAAAAAATGTCCATGCCTAGGTGGAGAGTGATGGCACGTGCGGGCCATCTCATTAAACACTGTTTATCTCCTGAAAGCAGTCAGCAGCAGTTTAATCAAAGTCAGGGCAGAGAAGATTTGCAACACCCCAGTCACTCTTCATTCTGTTTCCTCCTCTTCCGATAGCAACCGTCCCTCCCACTCCCTGAGGCCGCAGAGAAAGTGGCCTGTTAGTTATAAGGCCCAGGGAGGGGACTGGAAGGGTGCAGCCCTCACCCGCTCTAACAATCTTACCCTTTGCGCTCAGTCTCTGATTCTTTTGGAAATGGAAAAGAATGGGGAAATGAGAATATAAATACAATGAAATCTATAGTGTTCTTATTCGTACTTACCCGGGAGCGAGCCTAAACTACAGAATAATCACATCGTCTTTTCCCCATTTTAGGTCTTCGAGTGTGGAATGGCAGATTCCATTTCTCTTAGGTTTTCATGAGATTGTAGATTTTACATATTCTACTCTAGTCCCTCTGCCATCTCTCATTGTGTGTGTGTGTCTGTCTGTCTCTTTTCTTCTCTATCCATCACCCCCAATGATAGGGATTGAACCCAGAGCCTCTTGCATGCTTGGGAAACATCCCATCCCCGAGCTACCCTTCTAGCCCTAGATTTTCATCCTTGAAGAAGAGTAATTAATCAGTGTGTTTCTGATCCCGTGCCTTTTACTTCTATTCATAAATAGCCACAGAACATATATTCTCTCTTGATACTATGGCTTATCTTCTCCCTAGTTCATATGATGAAATCTCAACGAGTCCTGTAATTCAGAATGTGGCGATATTTTTCTTAAGGGGTTAATTACATTAAAGTGGGGCCATTACAGTGGCTATTACCTAACAACTGAGGTCCATACACTAAGAGGATGCAGACATAGCTAAGGAAGGAACTAGGAGATGGCCTTAGTGATGGCAGGCATCTCCATTGCCAGCTTAAGGATGTCTAGGAGGTTAGTGAGAAGCCCATCCTCTCGGTGTGTCTGCCACAGTGTGTCTGGAGATGGTTACATCGTGAGGGTTCTCAATGGCGTAATGTCCAATCTGAATAGATTATAGGGGGGTGATGAAAGTGTGAGAGGTAGAGGAATTAGGTCCCTGGAAATGCATCCTTGTGCCTGTACCCCTCCCTGGTCCCTTTCTTTTCTCCCTCTCCCCTTCCCCCTCCTGTCTTTTTCCCTCCCCCTCCCCTCCTCCTTTCCCGTCCTCCTCCCTCTCTGTAAGCTCCTCCGTCATCTGCCCTCCTTCTCCCATGATGGGCTGAAACCTGTGAAGAAAAGCTCTCTAAAGTTGTTTCTGTCAGGCAACTAGATATGACAACGCAAAGAGCAACTGACACAGCCATCCCCAGACCTAGGGGCCCCTGGGTGGCAGCAAGCAAAACAAAGCCAGAGCTGCCTACCCTTCTGCCTCATGCTTCCTGTATTTAGAACTGTGAGAAAAAACGAGTCTCCACCGTTAAGCCACTCTTCTGTGGCCTCCGTTATAACCCTTCTAGAAAATGAATAGACCTGATGCGAGCATGAAAGCTCCCCTTCGTCAAACGCTGAGGTTCAGCCGTTACAGCTCTCCTTGACAGAGGTGATGAGGCCAAAACGCCAAATGTGCTCCCAGTGGAAAAAGCACGCCTCCCCTATCTAGCTGCATTGCGCGGGCAGGGGGGTGGGGGAGGCAGGGCCTGGATTATTAGCAAACTCACTTGCCTTCCTGTTTAGAAAGTGTTTTCAGGATAATTTTATCTTAATAGCCTAGCCGAGGAAAATATTTATAGAGACACCGTAAGTGGGCAAGCCTGTAGGACAGCTTTGGCAGTGCTCGCACAGCCCCGCATGTAGGGCTTGCCTCATCCACTTTTCTCCAGGAAATATTTGCTGAGGTGGGGGGGGGGGATTCTTTCTCCTGGAACTAAATGATTCAGTGTTTGGGAAAGCAATTAAATGTGGTGCCAAGAATGTATTTAACCTTGAGAACACCTTCATTTAACCAGAGAAGAACCTGGGGCAAGCAAAGCCTGCGCTGGTCTAGGCTCTGTTCACTCAAAAAAAAAAAAAAAAAAAAAAAAAAAAAAAAATATATATATATATATATATATATATATATATATATTTTTTTTTTTATTGAGCCCTTACCACACCCCAGACACGTGTTGGATGAGCAGTGTTCAATACCAGATAACATGGCATCTAGTGGGAAAAGAGACAACAAAACGGGTGGCAGCAGCTTCTTATGAGAGCCAGGGAGTCCAGATCAGAGGAGGAAGTGGCAACTGAACTGACTTTAAAGATGGTAAGAGCTAAGGGGTCAAAAGGTTATGGTGGGCAGGAATAAGGAAATGATCCAGTGTGTCTAGGGGACTTGGTACCAAGCACCTGACTGAGCCTGGCATGGTCTGTAACTCCTACTTCATCCTGGCTGGTGAGACTCCGTGGTGCTCAAGGTCAAGTCTGAAATCACAGCAAGAGGCTTCTTGTACCCGGCAACAGCTGACACATTTAAGGCTGCCGGCTGTTCCCGCCACACCGCATTACGTACACATGGCAAGCAATGTCGGCAGTCGAGCCATCTATTTCAGAAAGCTCCTCTGAGATGAGGTGAGCTTCATCTCACTGTGTCCTGTTCATCCTTTACTTGGTCAGATTCTTAAATAAAGATTTTCCTTGCCAAGGAATGGTCTGGGGCTAAGGATTCTTGCTGCCTCTTTCTTTCCTGTGGCAGAGGCAGCTTCCTATGAACGTGCGCACACAAAGGGCAACGGACACTTTCTGCCCTGGTTAAGAGTCTCAGTCTCCACATTCATACGCAGCAGAGGTCCCAAGAGCCAGCCTGGAGGCTCCAGAAGTGTCCGAAGGTAAAGGTGCTAGGAATTAATATCACCAGGCTGCGCTGGCTCTCCAGAGCAGTTTTCACAGGCTTCCTTTTCCTGCTCCCCTTTCCTCCCTCCTTCTCATCATTAAAAAAAAAAAAAATTTTTTTAACCCGTTCATCTGGACATCTAGGCTGGCTCCATAGCTGGGCTGTTGCTAGAGTGTCACAGTAGCTGTGGCTGAGCAGGGATTCCCCGCCATAGACCCAGAAACGCATGGCAGCAGGCAGACAGCAACAGTGCTGAAACAGTGCCTGAGAACTCTCATTTTGAAATACAGGCATGAAGCAGAGCTAAATGGGAATGGCATGAGATGTTGAGACTTCAAATCCCACCCCAGGGACACACCTCCTCCAATAAGGCCCCACCGCCTATCCCTCCCAAACAGTTCCACCAACTGGAGGCCAAGTATCCAAACAGATGAGCCCACAGGCGTGGGCATTTTCGTTCAGACCCTACATTCTATGTTCATGCAGAGAGCACTTATTGAATTCAGCGAGTTATTTTAAAATGAAGAAGTGGAGGTGGAAGAGAAGATAAAAGTGGGAGCTGGGCATCTCAAAAACTACATAAAAATACTAAAAATTTAAAAAGAGACAAAAAGGAAGATGTGTTATTTGCATGTCCAATGCTTTTAGTGAGATATATTTGCAAATGTAAGACTTTTATTCAGTGCAGTAGAACAAAATCATGTCACTTGACTAAACTGGATGAAAGTGGAGATTATGTGAGATGAGGTAGTTAGGGAGACATGTACCGTGTATCCTCTCTCAGGAAGAGCCTGGGATGGAAATAGAAGGGGGCTATCTGAGAGAGGGAGGGGACCAGAGATGGGGAAGAAGAACAAGACAGTAATAGAGGGGTATTATCAAAATATATTGGTACATAAAAAAAAAAAAGAAATACACGAGTATCTGCCGTGGAGGCCCTGGTATTTGTGAGGCTGCTATACTTGGATTCTTTTTTTTCTATATTAAATAGATAAAATTTATCAAGTTGGTAAAATAGATTAAAATGAATAGATATTAAAAACAAAAGGGCAGTTTACCATATGTTAAAATAGAAGTAGAATAAAAATATTTAAGAGGAAAGAATATATCCTTGATTTCTTTACGTTCAGATCTTTTAAAACTACTCAAAACCACAGTGCAATGTATATAATATGATAAAATAAATTACATAGCAATGAAGACTTTCTACAGAAAAGTCAAAATCTAATTAGAGAAATTGAAAGAATTCTGGAGGGCATAGTTTTAACTGGCTGAACAGTGTCTAATTACTTGGAAGATAAGCTCTGAAATTCAACCCCCTCAATCTATAAAATGTGTTAAGCACCTATTTTGTACAGCACTTTGCAAATGATTGCCTACCCAGAAAATCCCAGAGAACACTTCACGTAGTAATTCTAATAAGTTTAATTTTGTGGTCATTTTTTTTTTAAATCACAAGTTAAAAACTGTTGGTAAATATGATTAATAATAAAAATAAAATATAATAAAAATTGAAAACCAAAAAAACCATGTGATTAATATCGATTAGAAAACATTAGTGGGAAAGGATGCCATGCTTCCTAATAATAGCAACCTAAGATGCAAAGCTCTATGTACAGGCAACACTGAAATTTACTGACAGACATGAGATCAAAAAAAGCAGAAACACATATGCCAATCTAATATTAATTCATCTCAAATAAGCTATAGATTTCCAATTATCAATTCTTTTTTCTTTCTTTCTTTTTTGTTTTTGTTTTTGCTTTTTTTCAAGACAGGTTTTTCTATGTAGCCTTGGCTGTCCTGGACTTGCTCTATAGACCAGGCTGGCCTCGAACTCATAGAGATCCTCCAATTGTAAATTCTTAATTACAATAATAATGAATCAAGGTGTGATGGTGCACACCTATAATCCCAGAATGCAGGAGGCTGAGGCAGGAGGATTTTGAGTTTTAGCTAGCCTGATTTACAAAAGTGAGACTCTGTCTCCAAGTAAATAAATGATCACAATAGAAAACCTAAGATGTTTTATATATTTTGCATACAAAAGAGAAAAATGTCCTAAAGTAGCCAAATTAAAAAAAAAAAAGAATGAAAGGAAAAACATGGCTTGGCATAAAAGCTAGATTAATTTTACAAGCTATTAATTTTTTGTGGGTGTGCATATGGGTATGCTACAGCATACATGTGGAGATCAGAGGACTATGTGGGCGGGTGGCTGATGGTAGGGTACCCAGGAAACCCACAACTCTGAGGGCTGGGAAGGTGTCCCAGGGATATCCTGAGGTGTGGAAACCCAGGAACCTCACAGGTCTGAGAGGAAGCCTCCTCAACAGAGATGTTGCAGCTCCCAGGGGAGAGTTGCCCCAACACCTGAGGAACTGAGGAGCCTTGAAGCCTGAACTCTGTTCCTTCGTCATTTCTTTGTTCTTCTCTTCTTTTTCTGAGGAGAGCATCACAGCAGGCAGGAAATCTCTGAAAAGAGATTTGTTAGAGGGAGGAATCCAGGAAGGGCTGCCTCTGCTCCCAGGAGAAGACAGGAGGGAACTGGACAGATACAGACTTTATATAGGGTTCTTATGGGGTGGAGCTTTCTGGGTCAGGGAGTTCCAGAGTGTGGCTTGGTAGGCTTTCAAGTCCTGAGTTTAGGGGAACCTCAGGGATTGGTGGGCTTTCCTGTTCAGGGATTGGTCAGTTCTTCTGCTCAGGGATTGGTGGGTTTTAGTGGGAAGCTCAGGGATTGGTAAAGTTTTTTTGTTCAGGGATTGGTGTTTTTTTGTCCAGACCTTTCATCCCAAATTAGCATCCTGTGGGATGAGTCCTACTGAGGGGCTAGAGATGGCAGTTACAGAGGTCCGAGGGTCGGGGGGTGGGGGGAGGGTGGCTGGGCCGCTGGAGCTTTCTCAAGCAGAGGTCTGGCCAATTTTCTACCTTAAGGGGGTATAAAGTTTACAAAAGAGTTTAAAATTTACAAAATTTACACTATGAAGGCAGCAGGCTGAAGCAGGAAAGGTTGTCAGCATGGACAACTCCCATGGTAGCTCAGCATTCTGCAGCAGGAAAGATGTTCTGTTCCCTTAGCAATGGGTTGAGGCAGGAACACTCACCATGGACAGCTCCCGCTGATGTGGCTGACAGGATCCGCTATTTTCTCTCCTTCCCTACAGCCCCTGGGAGAGAAGGAGAGGCTGACTTGACCGCCCAGAGGTGGGAAAGGGGAACTGGCAGCAGCCACTTGAAATTTTAGTGGCCCACTGCTCAAGGGCTGCTATGTATTTAAGTGGTCTCTAAACATAGCTCTGGGGGTGGGGTGGGTGTGGGGGGATGGTTCAGTGGGCTATTGGGATTCCCCACTGTTGCAAGGGGAGTGGGCAGCAGTGGGTCACCATGGCTTGCAAGGTATGAGGACGGCTTGGGGTGGCATGCCACCTCAGCTTGGTAGACTGCTCCACAGCTTGGGGTAAGTTGGAGATGGCTGAAGCTTGGGATTGCCTCAGCCTGGGACGTCTGCTGTGGTGGGCTGTTGGGATAGAATTGGGGCGGCAGGCCAGATTGGGGCATGGCATGGAGATACTTCTTTGCCTGGGGCTGCTGTTGTAGGCTGCAGCTGAGGCAGCAGGCAGTTGAGGTGAAGGTCTCTCAGCGGCCTCCAGCAGACCACCACAAGGCATCAAGGCTGAGTTGTTGTTATGGACACACTCCACCTCAGAAAACCCTGAGGCATCAGTTCTGTCCTTCTACCATGAGAATCCCAGGCATCAAACTCAGGTTATCAGGCTTTCCATCTCCTGAGCTCTACAAGTCAACCTTAATGAGTGATGATAAAAAACATTACAAGTCAAAACCAATAGGAAGGAGACAACACAGCCTTTAGAGGGGCATGTCTAGCTTTCAGTGCAAACAATGGAAAATAAGAAATATTGACTATCAATGAACTTACTGTGGTTTGAATTCACCTTCTAAAACTCATGTTGAAGTTTAATGCCCAGCAGGGTGGTGGTCTGAGTGGTGGGCTGTGTGGTGTTTAGACTGTGAGGATCCAGCCCTCATGAAATGACTAGTGATGGTTTTATTTTTTTAGGAATTATTTATTTTGTGTATGAATACTCTAGCTGCATGTACACCTGCATGCCAGAAGAAGAGGTCAGGACTTCTGGAAGAGCCGACAGTGCTCTCAAGCCCATAATTCTGGTTTCAAAGGAGAGAATTAGCTATTGAGAGAATGGGCTTTCCTGGACATTCTTGTTACTACTGCCTCTCGCCATTAGACAGACACTCTCTTGTGCATTGCGACACGACGCCAGATGCTGGCACCATGTTCTTATGTTCTTAGACTTACCAGCTGTGAGAACCACAGACTCAGTACATCTTTTTCTTTATGAGTTATGTACTCTAGTTTCTGGGAAACTAGAAAGGGCAATAAACTAAACCAAAGAAAGCAACAAGTCTAAATTATTACCAATGGATAAAACAGATAAACTAAAACGGAAAAAATAAAATTAACTTCAACTTAGTAAAATACTTGCTTGAGGTAAACAATAACTATGAAAAAAATGTAATCAAAGATATGACTCCCAGAGCAACGTAGATCCAGTTAGTGTGGTAAGTCAGTTCTGACTGTTAAAAAATGAGTGATTTCCATGTTATAAGCATACACATGTATATACATATGTGCACACTTCCAGAAGTACAGAGAATGACATGAGGGTTTATAATGTAAAATATATGTATAATCAATATAAACTATATTAACTCATTAATATAAATAATATGTGAGCTTATATTATGAGGAAAACTCTTTTCTTCAGTGTCTCTCAGTGTACACTGCTCTGATACATTTTGCTTTGTTATGTTTTGCACATGCACACTTTCTACAAGCTGAAGACATGGGACGCCTTTGTGTTGAGTAAGTCCACTAGTGTTGGTTTTTTTCAACATCACATGCTCCTTTCATGTCTCTGTGACAACACATTTTTTTGATAATCACAATAGCTCTTTGATGTGACCCTTGTCATTGCTTGGAGGAGCACCAAATCATGTTCCTGTAAGCCAGCAGACTCACTTCTGCATGGCATCTTCTGACTACTCCACTGACTGCTAGCTTTCCTTCTTGCTTGGTCCTTGCTATTCCCCTAGATGTAACAATACTGAAAATAAACCTAACCATGATCTTCAAGTACCCTTGTGATAGAAGGAGTGTGAGTGATCCTTCTCACTATAAAGCAAATGTTACAGATGACTCATCTTACTGAAAAAGGCATAGCCAAACCAAGACAAAGCAAGACCTTTGCATCAATTAACTGAAGTATGGATGCAGAGGAACGTTCTTGTCAGGAAGCAAAAGAGCGTCACTGCTGGTGTGAAGAAAGCTTTCGTGATCTGGAGAGAAGACAGAACAGCCACAGTGTTCCTTAAATAGCAGCTGACTTAAATAGCAAGGCCCAACTCTTTCAGGCAAAAAGTTCGAGGCCAGCTGAGATCAGTCCACAAGGCTTAAGATGTTTCACAACACCAATGAGCAAGTGGAAACAGTGGGTACTGTGGCGGTTTCCCCAGAAGATCCAGCCGAGGAACCTCATGAAAGTGGACAGACACATCGAGCAACACAGATTCAGTAGAACGAAGCAGCCTTGCATGGAAGGGGTGTGCCACTTAGTGAGGAGCCCCACTCGGCTTTGAGGTTCAGAGAGTGGGGCTCATGAGGCTGATAGCTTGAAGAGGAAGCCAATGCCCACTTAGTACTCCAAGCACCGCCAATTCCCACGGATGCTATGTAAGCTGTACGGAATCTGGGTTGCAGTTCCGGCTGCGAAGACTCATTGCTCAGAAACAAACAAAACAACCTGATTCCTTGAGAACCTCAGCTGTTCACCGACAGCACCTGGCCACTCAAGCCTGCTAGCATGACTGCCGTTCCACAGCATTCAGTAGTCATTCCACCTCTGAAGTGTTATTACTTAAGACAGATGTTTTTACATCCTTTATAGATTGTCTGCTCTTTAGGGTTCAGGTACAGTGACAGAAAATGAATCAAGAAACTCACCTTTAACGTGGGAAACCAGCAAGGCAACAGATGAATCCAAAAGAAAGTAAAAAGTCTCTATAAAGAATGAAAAGCAAGTACTATTAATAAAAAAAAAAAACACTGATTAAACTTGGTTAAAGAGAAATTTAAGTTGGGCTTAGGAAAGCTGTGGCAGGTACTGCTTCCTCTGATGAATCCAGACACAATGAATCTAGAACCTTCTGGAAAGGGTTTGTATTCCGGATGTTATCAAGAAGGAGGTCAAAAGGTCAACATGAGGCAGAGTTAAGAAGAAGTTGACTCCAACTTTCCTGGATGACTTTGAGGGAGCCAAGATTTCGGGGGTTGGCGGGGGGAGTCATCACAGAATGGTGGAAGCAAAGTGGGCTGGGATACGCCAGGCGTGGGGTGGGGCCCAGATTAGAGATGGAGCTTTGCAGCCCAGGATGTGGCTCTGTCAGCAGATCGAGGCTGGACATGTTGGCAAGTACTTGTGACCCAGCACTCAGGAGTTAGAAGCAGATAGCTCTTACATTGGCTGTTTTTTAAATTAATTTTTTTGTACAATATATTTTGATCATGTTTTTCCCTCCCCCAAAATTTGGTCCTCCCCACCTCCATGCCCATCCAGTGTCGTGTTCTCCCCCCATCCTATCTAAATCTAACAAATATTTTTTTAAATCAAAACAAGCAAAACACCAATAAGAACAACAACAACAAAACAAAAACAAAACAAAAAACAACCCCCCCAAAAAATCCCAAAAACTAAAACAAAAAACAAACAAACAAAACAAAACAACAAACCAAAAACCCACTCAACATGAGGTAACCAATTCCTGGCAGTGGAGGTTTTACTTGGTGGCCTAAGAGATCTTGTTCCCCCAACATAAGATGGCCCCATTTAAATTCCTCTCATATGTGTATGTTTTAGGAAGTTGCTATAGCAGTGTTTCCAGATGGCTTTTCAGAAGGCTTGTAGTGTTAGTTGTCCCGCATAGCCCCCCTTACTCCTTCTCTCCCACCCCCTCCCTATTGAATCCTTGTAGTCTTGTCTCCCCTGATCTCTCTGCAATACTACACTGTTTCCCCTTGGCAGCTTCTCTCCTCTTCCTCTGGTTCCTTATGAGGTAACCTCTGCGGCAATTTGGATTGCGTGCCCGCTCATTTTTCTTCCAGTTGACACAAGCTAGAGCCATCTGAGAGGAGGGACCCTCAACTGAGAAAATGCCTCCATAAGATCGGGCTGTAGGCAAGCCTGTAGGGCATTTTCTTAATTGGTGATTGATAGGGGGTGGATCCAGCACATTGTGAATGGTGTCATCATCCCTGGGCTGGTTGTCTTGGGAGCTATAAGAAAGGAGGCTGATCAAATATGGGGCACCAGAGTTCATGTGAAAGTCAGACCCCACTCTCCACTCAATTGTGGAGAATGTCCTGTCCATTGGCTAGATCTGGGTAGGGGTTTGAAGTTTACTGCATGTATTTGACCATGTCCCCTGGATGGGGAAGCCTGGTGGCACTCAGAGGAAGGATAGCAGGCTACCAAGAAGAGACTTGATACCCTATGAGCATATACAGGGGGAGGTAATCCCCCTCAGTCACAGTCATAGGATACAAGGGATGGGATAATCATTGAGATGTAATATGAATGAATTAATAAAAACTGTTTAAAAAATAAAATAAATAATAATTGAATATTAAAAAGAAAGAAAGAAAGAAAGGAGGCCGAGCAAGCATTGAGGAGCAAGGCAGTAAGCAGCACTCCTCTGTGGTCTCTGCATCAGCTCCTGCCTCCAGGTTCCAGCCCTGTTTTGAATTCCTGTCCTGACTTCCTTTGATAATGAACTGTGATGCGAAAGCGTAAAAAAATAAAATAAAATAAATCCTGTCTGCCCCAAGTTGCTTTTTGGTCATGGTGTTTATCACAGCAGTAGAAATCCTAACTAAGACAGATCTGGAATTCAGCATTATCTATGACTACATAGCACGCGCGAAGCTAGCCCCACCCCCAGGTGTGATGGAATTGTTGCAATCACAAGGTGAAGCGGATGGATAAGAAGTTGCTTCTTACAGATGAGCAAAGAAAGTGGTTTCGTGAGATGGAATCTTCTGTTTGTGAGGACTCTGTGAAGAGATGATGTCAGAGGCTTCAGAGTGAGACATAGACATAACTGATGAAGCATCGAGCTTGCAGAGGACTAACTCTGATTTTGAAACACTGCAGTAGATAAAATGTTATCAAACGGTATCAGACGCTACAGAAAAATCTCTCCTGAAAGGAAAAGTCAATTAATAGGACAAATCTTACTTTAGTCTTACTTTAAGAAATTGCCGCAGCTAGCTGGATGTGGTGGTGTTGGCCTTTAACCTCAGCAGTTGGGAGGCTGAGGCAGGTAGATCCCTGTGAATTAACAGTCCAGCCTGGTCTATAAAGTGGGTTCCAAAACAACCAAAGCTGCATATCAAAAAGAAAAGGAAAATAATAATTAATACTAATAACAAGAATAACAACAAGAAATTGCCACAGCTTTCCCCAACCCTCATTAGTCACTATCCTGGTCACTCAGTAGCCATCAACATTAGGGCAAGGCCCACCACCAAAACAATTGACTTGGTTAAGGTTCACATAATATCACTCTTAGCAATAAAGCATCTGAAAATTGAGCATACGTACTTTTTCATGCATAATACCATTGTATAACTAGCAGAGTACAGTATAATGTAAGTACAATTTTATATGTGTTGGAAATTTTTTTAAATGTATAATCTATTTTATTGTTATTTTTTGCTTCATTTTGCAGGTTTGTAACCAACACTACAATGTCTGAAGGGTGATATCCTATTAGAAGGAAAGAAAGAAAAGAAAGACGTGTCCATGACAGTGATGAATATTAAGTGCAATATCCAAGTGGAAAATGTTGCCTAGAATAAATCAACACCGAAATGAGTATAGAACTGACCTCTCCCTGAAATCAAGCACTAAGTGGAAGAAATACATCATGATCAAGTATGACTTGGGAATGCCCTGGAATTTCTATATATTTTGATTAAAAACAATTTTTGGGGTGTATGTGTGTGTGTGTTGTATTCCTATTTGTGTAGGTACGACATGGAGGCCAGAGGTTGCTATCCAGTGTCTTCCTCAGTTGCTTCCTTCCTTCCATTTTGAGATAGGATCCCTCAGTGAATCTAGAACGCATCGATTCACCTAGGAGGGTTGACCAGTAAGCCCCAGAGATCCACTTGTCTCTGCCTCCCCAGTGCTGGGATTACAAATGCAGTCTGTGCTAAAATCCACACCCCCCAGGGGGTAAATTTCTTTGTGTAGCCTTGGCTGTCCTTAACTTGTTTTGTAGACCATGCTGGCCTTGAACTTGAAGAGCTCTGCCTTCTGCCTCGCTGAGTGATGGAATTACAGGTGTGTGCCCAGCTTATTCTGGGCTTTTTACATGGGTATTAGGGTTCCAAACTCAGGTACTCATGTTTATATGGAAAGTACTTTACCAAATAAGCCATGTCTTCAGCCCTTAGAATATCTATATTATTAACATGTTAAAATAAACAGCAGGTTACATTTTAATCAATCCAGAAAAAAAATAACGTATTAAAAAAAAGCACTCACTTATAGGAAAAAAAGACAGGGTGTCACATATACTCAACACATAGTATTTATTTGTTTAAACGAGAACCAAATCCTGTCATTGGAACAATATGGGGAGAACCAGAGATCATCATGTTAAATGAAATAAGGTAGGCATGGAAAGATAGACACTTCATGACCTCATTCATGTGTGGAATCTAAAAGTTAAATTCATTGGAATTGAGAGTATAACCATGGCTACCAGAGCTGGGCACAAGGGTCTCAGGGAGGGAGGGGAAAGTTTTATCAACTAGTAACAAATTAATCATCTGGAGGCAAGTGGTTCTGGTGGCTCTGTGCAGCAGGGTCACTACAGGTGACAGTAGTGCTACAGGGTTCAAAGAGCCAGAAGAAAGGGTTTTAAAAATTACTATAAAGAAATGGTATATGTCTGAGGAGAGAGCCAAGTTTAACTCGATGTAAACATTATACAAAGTATACATGTATCAAAGTGATATGTTTCCCCATCAGCATGTATAATGTTTGTGGATTTTGCATATCAGTTAGAAATATAACTCAAATATAAAATAGATATAATAAACCAGGATATTGTTAAGTTCTGGATGGCCACTACTGTGCCATAAAGGCTAAGAACTCATCCTTTGTCAAACAGTGACACTAGCACATGTCACAGGTGCTGACCACAGTTTTCCTTTTTGATTTAATCAGATACGGCAAAGAGCAAGTAAGAATAAAGTAGTTTTCTCCTTTGTGATTTAGCTTTACTTGAGGCATAGTTGTTGCACCTTCAGATCATCTCAGATATGGCGAGTGCATTTCCTACTGCAGAGAAAGCAGGATGAGGCAATGTGGTGAGTGCTTGGGGCATGTCAAAGTAGAGGCTAGGAAATGTGAGCTCTTGGGGGGATGGTTGGGGTACTTCCTAGAGCAGTTTGGGGTTAAGTTCTGCATTAGAGATTGGTAACTGGGCACATTTGGGGAAGAAGACAGAAGAAAGTTACCAATGAGGCTGTGGGGCAGTGATAGAGTGGCTGGCTGGAAGACTGAGTTTGTCTCAACACAGAGTTGTAAGGACTTTGTCTTCCTTTAACCAAGAAACTCCACCCATAAGCTCTGCCCTTTGTTGTCTGTGACCTTAGCTTTGCCATCTTATCTTGGCATTTGCGGCTTTAGTTGGTGCTTTGTCCTTGCATGGAAGGCATTTGGCCAGCTGTGGATTCTCATGGGACTTGTTCCAAGAGTCAGTGGGTCCAGGGATTGGGGATTGCTTGCTTTCTATAATCATCTAGGCTGAGAACATTGATAGGCTCATCACAGAATCATATGTCATGATTTTTGCCATCACCATGTCCAACGCACACCATTACTTAGTTGCTTGATAACAAAATCAATTCAATTTAAAAGAAGGAACTACCTAAAAGCAACTACATTTAAGCATCACAGATGCAACCCCAAGATCACCTGCTGTGAATATAATGTAATACTTTGCAGAAGAGGCACACCTATCAGAATGATGTGCCACATAAAGCCTTGTTGGTAATCTGTGTCACTTCAGGGAAACACTGGGCCAGAGAAATGAAACAGATCTCTTTCTACTTAAATGGGGAGACTCAGAGCCATACATTTCCTTCGTGTCCCGATAGCGGTTTGCAAGCTTTTCCTCACACCACGGATGACCCATGTCAGCCTCTCTTATGTTTCTTCAACTGAAAAGATTCACAAAGCAGCAAAGGGTCACTCTGGCTGCATCCTCAGAGAGATTGTCCTTGGTTTCTTCATGGAAGCCGGAGATCCCCCCAAACCAGCCTGAGTATCATGACTCTTGTGCTCTGCTTGTCCCCGTTCACGGAGATGCTGTTAAAGTGGCTTTTACCTTCCAATCAACAGCCATGGGGAGGCAGAAAAATCTTAGAGGCCACATGGGGGAGAGTAGGCTACAGAGAACTTGCTCGTGTTTATGATCCCAGGCCATCTCAATGTGGATGAGGACTCAAGGCACCCATCAAACCTTGGTGTAGTGACTATTCTGGAATTTTGGATTCTTAAAAAAAAAACCACAGCAACATTGTAAGACTATGTTTTCATTTTAATCCCAGGTGTGGGGATATGGGGTCGCTTTGAAGTAGCTGACTATGATTTGCCTCGTGCTCTAGCAGAGGTGTGATTTTTGACAGCTGCAGATAGTTTCTGTAATTGTGTGATGTTTGGAATTCAGGGGTTATATAAATGTCAGGGCCCTGAGAGGTGGATTGTTGGTTGTGGTTGGTCATGGTTTGTTATGTAGTCATGGGTAAAAAAGAAACAACAAATAACAAGGAGAAATTAGAAATCCTGACTGCAAAGATTAAACTTGCCCAAAGGAACTTGACACCCCTAATCAGCAAGAGGTAGCCTAAGGATAACATCACCCTCTTTCTGAGCCCTGATTTTATTCAGTGATCTCTTCCCTTTCCTCTCCTTTTTTTTTCCCTTTAGGAAAACCCCTGTCAGGAGGTTTAAAGGGTAGAAAGGAGGTGGAGAAGAGTAGAAGAACGTAGCAAAGACTGGCTACACCTTGGATTCTGTGTGTGACAAGGGGCTACAATTAACACCTCATGAGCCACCAGCTTCCTGTCAGTCTGGGTCTCTGCTCCCTTACATACCATGTACTGGGCAGGTTCTAAAGAGCAGGCTGTTGTTTCTCTTTGCACAAACATTCATGCCTCAACTCCCTCATACCAGTCCACCATCTCCCTGATATTCCTTTCCTAAGTAGTATTTCTTTTCCTTTCTCCTGTACATAAAGGCTCACCGAAGAGTTCATTATGTGACCTCAACCTTGCTTGTCTATAAGCTCAAGTGAGCTGGTGCAACTCTGAATCATTGTCCAGCTATGGATAGGTAGGCATTTCATGGAGTCTGTAGAACTAACTGGATTGACTCGTGTAGCCCAGGGCTGGCTCACATTCACCACGAAGCCAAGGACAACTTCGAACTTCTAATCTTCCTGCCTCCTTCCCGAGTGCTGGGATTGAAGAGTGCTTTATGTCAGTGCTGGGGCTAGAACTTGCGTCCTTGGACATGCTAGACAAATGCTCTACTAACTAAGCTACATGTGGTGAGGAATACATGTGGAATGAGGCGCTGGCATGCCCCGTGTGCTGTAGCAAGCAGGGCAGAATGCTTGCTAGGAGTCTGTAAAGCCTTCCTAAGAGGCTGAGCCGTTTTCTCAGTGGAAGTGTTCTGAAAATTGGTTGAATTCCCTCCACTCCCCAGACACCCAAGTGCCAGCAAGTGATTGTGTGTAGGTGATGGGTAAAGAAATGTTTATGCAAATTGAATCCTGATTTGCTACTAAAAAATCCGTTGTCTGTTTTGAGTGTGTTCATTTTTATTTGAGGGCTTTGTTTGCACATTAGCGGCACGCAATGTGATTTACATCAGTGGCCTCACCCTGTCTTATTTGCCTTAATGTAATTGTCTGTTCAGATCCACTGATGGTGAAAATTGCATTTGTCCTTATCAGTGAAGATTCTACAAATGAGAAGTTCAAAGGAGGCAGAAACTTTAATGTGGGAAAAGAATGTTTATTATATTTTTTCAGGTCCTTTGAAACAGTCTTATCCCCTAAAATAGGAAAATCTCTTTGCAGAACACCAAAATGAATGGTTCACTATGACCCCTAATCAGGGAAGCTGCTAAAAACAGGGGAGAAAAGTGGGTCAACTCAGAAAATCTGTCAGGTTGATCCAACAGTGTACTTGGATAACCTTGGAGGATTTGGGGATTTTCCGAGAAGTCAACACCGTGTGCCTGGCTTGAATAGAAATGTACCTAGAGCCCTTCCTTTGGCAGGAGGCTGATGCCAGGAAATGCGTCTCTGCTGAGGGATAGATAGTATGCGGACACCACATGTGGGATGGATAGGAAGGCAGAAAGCAGATGTGGAGATTGAAAAGGAAGTTTGCCCCGTGTGAAATGGCTCTTGAAATTATTTTCTGTGGAGGACCATGTTTCTGTCTATATAAGTCTCTTTCAACAGAACTCAACATAGTTTCACATGCAATTTTAGGTTGTGGGGTAAGCTAGCTGTGGCAGACCACATATAACTAAACCAGCTTAACATTCATATGAGCTATGTACCAAACATTATGCTTAGGGCCCACCTGGTCTACCTGGGTGTATCTTGTTGATGTTTCCCCAAGGGTTCTCTGATGCAAGGTCTGTTCACATCTTTTAGGATTTGAAACAGACAAATAATAACTGTGATCTTAATACCATTATCAGAAGTTCCTCCAACCATGGTGTACCTGGGCTCACCCCAGAAAACACTCAGAAATATAGAGAGATGATCATGAAAAGTCATGGAGAAGGGGTCTGGGCATGTGTGCTCACACATCATAATGCTCAGTTGTGGTCAGGAACTGTATCCCAAGCCGACTCTAGTAATGAGATCTCAGTTTACCTAATGGTGAGTGAAAAATGGCTAAAATGACCCTCTGATCCCAAGCACTTGGACGGAGTATGAGTTTGAGGCCAGTGTGAGTTAATTTCTGGCCATCCTGAGCTACAAAGTCAGACTATGTTTCAAACAACAACAACAACAACAACAGCAACAACAACAAACAATGAACCAACAACCAACCAATGGATCAATTCCAAAGTCACCCAGGCTGGGATTTTACAGGCTGACTTGGCTCCCAGAATAATCAGAAGACACGTGTCATAATATGCAGATTCTCTGGTTCCACTTTAAAATTCTTAAGTCAGAATAACTTAAGGAAAAGAGAAAGAAGGCTCGGGGTGTAGCTCAGTTGGTAGCATGCATGGGGCTCTGGTTCAGTTCACCCGCAATGAAAAAACTGGGTACAATGACACAACCCTGTAATCCTAGCCTTTGGGAGGCAGAGTCATGAGGATCAGAAATTCAAGATCATCTTTGGCTACATAATGAGTTTGAGGCTAGCCTGAGCTACACGAGATCATGGTAAAAAAAAAAAAAAAAAAAAAAAAATATATATATATATATATATATATATATATAATATAATATAAAAAACAAAACAAAGCGAACAACAGAAACCCGGACAACTAGAGAGAAAGTTGAGTAGGAAGAATAGCTGCTACTAGGAAAGTAGTATGGTGGAGAAAGGACAGATCTCAATCAAGCATGGCAGCCACGCATGCGTAGTAGAATGGTGGAGAAAGGACAGATCTCAATCAAGCATGGCAGCCACGCATGCGTAGTAGGATGATGGAGAAAGGACAGATCTCAATCAAGCATGGCAGCCACGCATGCGTAGTAGGATGATGGAGAAAGAGATCTCAATCAAGCATGGCAGCCACGCATGCGTAGTAGGATGGTGGAGAAAGGACAGATCTCAATCAAGCATGGCAGCCACGCATGCGTAGTAGGATGATGGAGAAAGGACAGCTCTCAATCAAGCATGGCAGCCACGCATGCGTAGTAGAATGATGGAGAAAGGACAGATCTCAATCAAGCATGGCAGCCACGCATGCGTACTCAAGAGTGCCTGGGAGGTTAAGGTAGGAGGACCAGGAGTCCAACACTTTCCTTGACTACACTGCAGGTTGTTCCAGGGAGACAAAGTTTGGTCTGGGCTGCAGAAGACCGTATGGAAATATCAGTGAATCCCACTAACATGTACAGTTAATATGTGACAAAAATTAAAATAAACTATTTAGGAATCCTACTTGAAGAAAGTGCTTGACCTGAGCCCTCCCTCTGTACTCATGCTCCAAGACCCGTAGGAACTTAGTGAATTGTAGTCTTTGGTAAATGTGCTTTTCAGTCTTTCTCTTTCTCTTTTAGCTACTTTGTGAATTCCTCGTGAGTTCTCTTAACGCTCTCTTTAATATCTTTGTTGGCTGAGCTCAGCTTCTCTTGGCTCAACTGTCAGGGACTGTCTTGTCTTCTCTGCTAGCTCAGCTCCCTTTCAACTGTCTCTCATCTTCACTCTGCTCAGTCTCTTCCCCCCAGCCCTACTCAATCTTCTGTCTTCTGGCATCAACCATCTTCTCTGACCCTGCTCTTCTGTCTCCTGGATCTTACTCCTCCTGTCTACTGCCCAACCCTCTGCTCACTCCCCCGCCTCCTCCTCTCTCCCAGCTCTCATCTTATGCCAGACTTTTCCCATCCTCTCCTGTTCCCAGAAGTCCAAGAACCAACTGACCCTGAAGGACGTAGAGTCATTTAAAGGGCCAGGCACATAAAATATTCCATACTACACTGAATGAACCGACAATTCATGGTGAAGTTTTGTCTGTTACTCAGTGTGGAGAGTGCTTTAGTCTCAGGGTCCTCTCTGCTCGCCTTTTTTAACTGGGCAATCCCTCTCTTAGGGCCTTTGTTTGCCTGGTAGAAGTGAAAAAAATGGCTAAAATGACCCTTTCTGCATATCACAAGTTTGATGACCATGAATATGCATTGGGTACATCTTTTCTTTTATGTGTATGCGTGTTTTGCCTGCATGTATGACTGTACCACATGCTTGCCTGGCGCTTGAGGAGACCAGAAAGAGGCATGATATTTATTTATTTATTTTTATTTATTGTATATGGGTGTTTTGTTTGCATGCATAGCTGCACATCAGAAGAAGGAATCAGATTCCATATGGCTACAGATAATTGTGAGCAGTCATGTGGTTGCTGGGAATTGAACCCAGGTTTTCTGGAAGAGCAGCCCGTGCTCTTAATCACAGAGCCAATCTTCTCAGTCAGCGTACAACTTTTGGGCTGCAGGCTTTGATTTAGATTACCCAGTGCTGATTTTCAAGGCAGAACACCTTGCTCGTCTGTGAGACAGTGTATCTTTGTAGTGGAGAGTCTTTTTGTCTCTAATGAGAAAGCAGTCTCTTGTCCAGGGTTAACTTCCCCATTAGACGTAGAGCTCGTCACCCTACTCCGGCTTCTTCCTGTGCCACCGAAGACACAGTTGTTCCTCTTCACCCGGGAAAAGCAAGAAGACCGACAAGACAAGTGAGAAACCTGGCTTCACTTGATGGCTGCCTCAATTTCCCCATTCATCCCACACCCGTGGATTTGTCTGATCTTGATGCAGATCAGTAAGATGGGCAGGTCAGGGCCATGACCCTTAGCTGAAGAGCACGCCACAGCTATTCAGTTGCCAACCAAAGCTACTTCTGTTTTCTGGAGTATGTACTGGTGTCCTTGAATGGCATGTAAGTAGCACAGAAGGGGGGGGGCTGCCAGCCTTGCTAAATCTCATCAGCTAGGACTGTGCCTGGCATACAGCAGGAGCCAGTAATTATTCATCCAGTGAATAAATAAATGTATGAGTCTGGTCCTCGTTCCCTGACCATTCTCTGCAAGTTAAAAGTGGAGAATTACTTTTAGAGTGAAAGCTAATTTTAGAACTCACATGACCCCATTAAAATCTATCTTTTTAGGATGCCATTGACCGTGAGAACAGGTTTCTCTAGTGTGAGAGAGTTTTCAGAGAAATATTGACTAACAGTTGCCATCCCCTTGTGAGAAATGCCCATCTCTGTTTGGCAGGTGAAAAGAGGAGAAATTCATCTTTTCAGAAACCAAAGACATCAATTCCCTCCTGTATGGCTTCCGTGGGGAGGTGTCAGGTCGCAAAACTATCGCTTCTGTTGGCAGGAAAAAAAATGGCCAGAACTTTGTGTCACCAACTGGCATGATATCACCATCAATGTCCTCCGTCTTGAGTTATGCCCCTCACAGGACCGTAGTCTCCCTCTTTCAGAAAGTACGCTTTTCATGAGATGTGATGAAGGACTTATGAGGTGACAGAGGAAGGAAAAAGGCTTAAAGGAACAAGTGCAGGTCGAGGGTACACATATGTAATCACAGTACTCCAAAGGCTGAGGTAGCCAGGCGAACAGCCTCACCTGGCCACAGAGTGAGATCCTGTCACAAACAACAATAAACACATAAGTGAATTGATTAATTAGACAAAAAAGGAACAATTGGAAGTGAAGTTCTGCTGTGGCAGAAACTATGACCCAAACAGACCTGTGTGGGCTTTGACTTTTTAAAACTTTTTAGTTGGCTACCACAATTGCTGGGATTAATTGCCAACATGATTTAGACTCTCCCGAGAAGAGCGCTTTGGTAAGAGACTGTCTATATTGTCCTGGCCCATGGACATGTCTTTGATGACGTTGTCTTAATTAAGTAATTGATGTGGGAAGACCCAGCCCACTGTGAGTGACATCATTCCCTACTCAGGAGGTCATGAATGGCCTAAGTGTGGAGAAATAGAGCACAAGCAAGCTCTCTGTTCTTGACTGGATGTGATGGGACAACCTTGACTTCCGAGCAATGGCCAATGGTAACCTGGGAAGGTAAGCTGAAATAAGCCCCTTTCTTCTCTAAACTGCTCTCTCTTAGTGTATTTTATTGCAGCAACAAAAATGGTGCTAGGACAGTTGCAATGTATTTGAAATTTTAGAGCTTAAATACAATTTGCCTATTAGTTCTCCTTAAGCACTGGGCCCATGTCCTCATGCGGCCAATGTCTGGCTGGAGACGGGCAGATGTCACAGTTTCTCACTCTGAGAAAGGATGTTGTCTTTCTTGAAGAAGATAACATTTCCTGTGTCTGTGACACACCCACACCCACACCTACACCCCTACACTCACACACATCCACTTACACCCACACTCACACCCACACATATACACACTCACCCACACACATACACACACTCACATACACACACACACACACACACACACACACACACTGTAGAATCTGTCTCTGGGCATATCCAGTCCCTAAGCAAGCCAGCTGGACGGCTTCAGCCTGCTACCTCCATGTCTTCCCCTATGAAGCTTTCTCTAGCTACCTGGGCATTCTCATCTTCTTCACTGGGTGGCTTAGATATTCAGGGGGTGTCTCAGGAAGCAGCCCCCCAAAAGTGAAGGATAGAATCTGTGGGAAAATATCTCAACCATGGTATAGTCCAAGCAGAGTTCAGAAAGACCTCAGGAGGCCCCATCTTCATGTCTTAGTCAGTGTTCCACTGCTGTGAAGAAACACCATGACCACAGCAACTCTTACAAAGGAAAGCATTTAGTTGGGGCTGGGTACAGGTCCAGAGGTTTAGTCCACTCTCGCCATGGCAGGAAGTATATAGGCATGCAGAAAAGTGTGGCGCTAGAGAATTAGCTAAGACTTCTACACCTGGATCAGCAGGCGTCAGGAAGAGAGAGAGCCTCCTGGCCTGGACTGGGCTCTTGAAACCTCAAAGTACACCCCCAGCGACATATTTCCTCCAAACGAACACACTTGCCAGTCCTTTCAAATAGTGCCACTCCCTGGTGACCAAGCATTCAAATCTATGAGCCTATGGGGGCCATCTCATTCACGGCACTGAAGGAGCGAAACCTGTTCTTTAGGATCCCAAGTGTGGGATTGAACAGTCTAGTAAGAGAACAGGTGATGTTAATTCACTAGCAGGGCAACCGCCTCATGCAGGAGCTTAATTGCTACCAGATGAAAAAGATCCCGTGAACAGACTCTGGGAGGAGCTATATAAATGAGCTCAGAACTGGTGGCAGCGTGGATTGGAGACTTGGGATAGATTTGGCTGTTCATCGCTGCCCTTCAAGACGCTCCTACAGAAATCTGCTTGAGGGAAGGCTTCAGAGCCTGAGATCTTATTACCCCCAGTTCCAGTGGAAGAATCCTGCGGCTCCCGATCGGAGAATCGTTCCTCGGGACTGATATCCTTAAGGTTTTGTTGTTGTGTCAATTAATCTTCATTTCCTACTGTTTTGGTTAATCTGGTTATAACTGACTGACATAGGCTTGGCCAATAAGTTGTTAGTAAAATATTTTGGTTAAGAAAATTGAGTCTACACATCACCACATCCTACTTGCCCACAGTGACAACCTACCCATGAGTTCTCTTTGGATTAGGGCCCCTCCCTTCCCTTTCACTCTACTTTTCCTGGCACCATCTTCCAAATACGCACTCTGCAGTTAAAGCGTAGTCATGTGGGATGTAAAGATGTACTGTTGATAAAGTGCCTACAGCCCAGGCTTGAGGATTTCAGTTCAGAACCCTGAGCACCCATGTAAAAAAGTCATGTGTGGCTGTGGACATCTGTAATCCTAGCACAGAGGGAGCAGAGACAGGCAGATCTCAGTGCTCACTGGCCAAACAGTCCAGCCAGTTGTGTGTGTTATGTTTAGTGAGTATGTCTCAAAGAACAAAATGTATAGTGATCAAGGCAGACACCAGATGTCAACCTCTGGCCTTCACATGTGTGTACACACACACACACACACACACACACACACACACCATTGTCTCAGGATTTGCTTCTGGAGAAATCCTACGACATAAGTTCCCTCAACTACATCCTAAAAGGAAAATAAAAAGGCCTTGTAGCTGGCTTGACTTCTCTGAGATTTCCTAGTCCAGTGTCAGGAGACAGGAGACAAACCACTGTTCTCAGAGCATCACAGGCCCCAGGCATCCCTGAGTGGAGTGTAGCTGGTCATTAGGCTCTTTTCCTGGAGATGGTCTGCCCTCATTCCTGTATCCCCAGGTTATCACCTCTGCATGGTGTCTCTGGACCATTTGTGGGTCTCCTGTGTCTCAGTGTGGGCTGTGAGGAAGAAAGCCACACTGAGTGTAAGTGACAGCTTCTGGGATAAGTCTATCCTTTTTCCCACCATCCTTTGCCCACCCCCCATACCCCCACTCCTTGATACAGGATTTCATTGTGTATCCCAGGCTGGCTAGGAACTCACTACATAATTTAAACTGGCCTTGAAGTTTGGTCTTCCTGCCTCTGCCTCCCATATGCTGAAATTATAGCCCTATAACTTCTCTTCTGATTAAAGAGTCTACTGCTCCTTTTGAAGGATGACTCTTTACCTGGTCTCATTTTGTGGGGTTCAGGGGCAGGATTCAAACTCTACTTCCTAGTGCTAACACTGCCCAAAAGACCCTTGGTCCATGCTGGGGGTAGCTAAGCCACTTGGGGTGTGGAAGGTGTGACATATTTTAAATTTTAGCTACATGTCTTACCAGCTGAGCTGGGGTAAGCTCTAGTCACTTTTTGAGGTCTTCATGAATTTCCTCATCATAGATTTGTTGCTCCTCTCTGTCCTTTCTGCCTGCCTGCCTGTGGTCCCACATGGATTTGTCAAGGAAAGTTAGGTAGTAGAATAGTCAGAAGGTCTGTTAATATAGCTCTGGCCTGATTGTAAGTACTCAGTGGCCAGTTGGCGTGGTGCACACCTGTAATCCCAGCACTTGGAAGGCAGAGGCAGGTGGATCAGTGTGAGTTCGAGGCTCGTAATTACCATTTTCTAAGTTATTACAATTCTAGTTGATTGAAGAAAGTAATAGGAGCATCAATATAAAATCTGACTTTAGACCCCCGTTGCTATGGGCCTGAGCCTGGTGGCCTTTTGCCAGCTCCCCCACTCATTCTCCAATTGCTTGGCATACCACCTTGAGCTGTGGCATCAGGATGAAAAAAGTCATCTACTTTGTCAAGGACATCTTGGCCAGGGGTATGGCCACCTCCAAGATGGCCCTGGCCTGGATCCAGTGGAACAGGTGGCTGCTACAGGTGCAGCCTGCCAGTGCATAGATCACATACAGACAGTAAAAAAGTCATGGTGGGCCCCATTCTCCATTTGCAAGGAACAGGGTAAGCTGTCTGTCCTTCTGCAGTGACAACGAGCCAGTGGTATGCCTGACCTCCTCACCAAATCATTAGGCAGGGTTACTTAGTCGGATCTGGCTCAGCCTAGGACACACAGTGAAAGCCTGTCTCAAAAAGCCAAAGAAAAGCAAGATGATGATTAGGGACAGTGGGAGGCTTATTCTGTGATAAGTACAAGCAGATGTTCCTCCCTAGAGTTTGGAGGCCATTTTGACTGTACCTGGGTCTCTATGGGAACCACAGGAACCACCTCCCTTTGTGTAGTCCACTTGCTGTGTCTGCTAGACCTTGTCCAACCTTGCCTAGCAGCAGCATGGCTACAGACAATGTTGAGTCCTGGTGTGAGAAGCTGAAATCAAGTGTCCCAGTATGTGGATTGTTGGAAGAAGATCAGTGAAGATGAGAGATGGGCCTTGTGAAGAGCTCATGACCCACTGTTCCCAGAGGTTGGCAAGATTTTTATGCTGGTCTTATGTATGGAACTGAAGAAGACCAGCGAAACTGTTTCCAGCCTAGATAGTGGAGCCAAGATAGTCTGCAGGGCATGTTTCTGTTTCTGACTGTTGGCTTTCTAGGATCCAGGCATCCTTGCTCCGTCCACATCACTTCTGTAGGGAGCTGGAGAAGGCTCCTGAAAAAGGTGATCAGGTTTGATGGTGGGTACCCCAATTTCATGTGTTGACTGGGGCCCAGGGTCAGGATGGCCCTGTCATTCTAAGGGTGAGGCAGCTCCGCTATCTGCTGTGAGGACTAAGTGTATGTTTAGACATTTATGTCTCTCATTTGTACCTAAGCATCAATTCCTCTTTCATGCAAATATTACATTGTGTTCTACGTTTGTTACTTTGATACATAACAATAGAGTATTATGGTGCCAATATGGAAGGAACCAACATGAGGACAGAAAGAAACAGAGTCTGGACAGAAGGAAGTGTGCTTCTCTAGGCGAGGATGACCTCCCTTCTACTCTTTCTCCGTACTCACATTGCGAGTGTACGTAAGCATATGTGTGATTCACAACCCAGTGAGCACGCCTCCTGAAGCACAGCTAAGTGCCATCTCTGCCAGGAACTTACACACGGCCAACCAGGAATCGAGGCATCAAATCATGTTTAATTTCATTTCTCTCTAAATATTATTGAATTCCATTCTCAGCAGCTCTTCTATCTGACTCACTCTTTTTTGAGGCAGCTCAAGTGGAAAAAAATAACTTGGATGCAAGTATAAAACCTTCATTCAACAACAACAACAACAAAAAAACCCTTTAGTCTAATGCAAGGCACTTGGCGAGCTCTATTTTTCATTTACAGTATATAGCCTGATTATTATCTGCTGTTTGTTTTTCTCTTTTCTTTTCTTCTTTCTTTTTATTTTATTTTATTTTATTTCTTTTCTTTTCTTTTAGAGACTCTTTCGGCCTCCTCAGGAAATGTTTCCACTCTGTGGAGCATGCATTTCCCCCCTCCCTCATCTCATGAGTATTAGCTATTTAAAAAAAAAAGTCCTATTTGGCCAGAGATCCCACCTTTATTGGTCCCATCGCTGAGCATTTTTCTGTAAATATTGCATAAGCTTGTTCAGGGGAAAGTGATGGCTCTTGTCCCTGCATTCTTGGTGGCCTGTCCCATGACAGCCCATGCTGGGTCCCCCACAAAGCTGACACAGACTCCAAGCTTGTTCAGGGGAAAGGGATGCTCTTGTCCCTGCATTCTTGGTGGCCTGCCCCATGACAGCCCATACTGGGTCCCCCACAAAGCTGACACAGACTCCAGCCATCTTCAACACCTCTCTCCAGCCAGCTTCCTCTCTTTCTTTTTTCCTTGATGGGCTTTCTACATGACCTTGGAGCCAGACTCTGACATATAACTTCTATTTGACTTCAAGTAAGATACTTCTTCCTGGCTTACTTTCCTTATCTATAAACTGACGCTAACAGCAGTATCTACTCTATGAGGCTGTGGTGGAGACTGAATGGATGAACACAGGTAATGTACTGGTGGAGACTGAGTGGCTGAACACTAAGAACATACTAAGAGATTCCTAAGCGACTACTAAATACTCAGCATGTCAGCTCCTCCTCCACCTCTTCCCTGAAGCAAGGTAGTTTCACCAGAGGCTTCCAAGGGGTAGTCTAAACCTGAGCCTCTTTGTAAGGAGCACGCTGGCTCTATTAGCCTGCTCACCCATGAAAGGTGCATCCTAAGGCTCAAGTCATGGAGAAGAGGCAGCCTAGCACTTAGACCATGGTGCAGGTGCAGTGAAGGTGCAGCCTAGCACTTATGCTACGGCAGTGGCAGAGTGGGCTAAGTTCATGAACACGGTAGGTGATGAGTGACCAATGCTGGCTGTGTCTTACTAGCTCTCTTGCTTTCAATTTGGCTTAAATACACAAAGAAAAGCAACAACAAGCCAATAAGGTCATTCCTTTATTCATTAAGGACATATATATCATCTGCCTTCTGTGCAACCAGCGCTGGAGAAAAAGAACACTGCAGAAGAGAGCAAAGGTGTCCATGACAAAGGTGATATTAAAATGGCTAGAATGACGTAGGATAGTTCTTTTTTGGGGTGATAGCTGGTAGATGTCTGGTGGGTGTGGGGGATTAAAGGAAGGCTAGGCCACAAGAACTTCTAAGCAAAGGCACTGGGGCAAGTCATCTGCATGCAACATTCCTTTTTTGTTTTGTTTTGTTTTTTGTTTTTTTGGTTTTTTCGAGACAAGGTTTCTCTGTGTAGCCTTGGCCATCCTGGACTCACTTTGTAGACCAGGCTGGCCTCGAACTCACAGTGATCCGCCTGCCTCTGCCTCCCGAGTGCTGGGATTAAAGTCGTGCGCTACCACAGCTGTCTCTTCAATGTTTTCTCCAGCCTTGGGACAGACATGTACAAAGGCACGGTGCACAGGGCAGGTAGATTTTAGCAGGTCCGTGATTAAGGCAGCCCAGAAACCTTGAAGTCATGACTTGTGTTACTTAGTATTTAGTCAGCTTGACACAAAGTATAACCATGTGGGAACAGGAAATCTCAGTTGCGAAAATGCTTCCTTCAAATTAGCCTACAGGCAAGTCTGTGGGGGCATCTTCTTAATTAACGGTTAATGTTGGAAGGCCCAGGCCATGGTGGATGGTGCCACCCAGGCAGCTGGGCCTGGGTCATAGAGAAAGTAGGCGTGAGGAGCTGGCCAGCAGGCAGCACTCCTCCACAGTTTCGGCTTCAGTTCCCCCCCCCCCCACCCCCGTCCCCCAGGTTCCCTCCTGTCATTTCCTGATGGACTGTAAACTGTGAAAGGAAATAAATCCTTTTTAGCCCCAAGTTGGTTTTAGTCTTGGTGTCTATCACAACAACAGACAGAAAACTAAGACACTTCTAAACTTCCCCATGAGACCCATTGCTCAAGACAGGCACCTTTGGGAGCATCCACACCTTCTCATTGATTTTCTTTTCAATTCAATATTTCTGGTGTGTGTGTGTGTGTGTGTGTGTGTGTGTGTGTGTGTTAAAGAAAACTATCAAACCTTGTCTTATAAACTTACCAATACAGCAACCAGGTAATTAAATTACCACAGCTGCCGTTTGCAAGGCTGAAGTCTGGGGAGAGATTTGTTATCATTCTCTTGAAGAATAATCTATAGGCAAAATATTGGGTTTGATTTTTCTTAAAAAGTTAGAGGTAATGCTATTTAGGTTGCATCACATTGGAGCATGACTGTTTCCCACTTTGGTCCTTTCCATTTCAAATGAAACAGTTCATGTTACCAAAAAAAAAAAAAAAAAAAAAAAAAAAAAAAAAAAGTAGAAAAACTGGCTTGTCATCGTGACTGCTAAAGAAGTTTTATGCTGTCATCACATTGCCAGTCCATGCCATGCTTGCTGCCAGGGCTCTTTAGGCTGGAGAAACCCAGGCCAACAGAATGCACATAAAGATGTAGCTGAGCATCATCATCTGCCTCAAATCCCAAAGACAGCCCAGGGTCCGTGATCAGGGAAAATCCCTATTTAGTTCTTCAGCTTACTCATTCTGTGTTCTACTTCTCTGTCTTGTATGTAGCAGGCACTAGTGTGATCAGAAGTGAGCAAAGCTCTGAGCTGTGTACGCCTTTCATCCCAGCACTCGGGAGGCAGAGGCAGGAGGATCAGTGTGAGTTAGAGGCCGGCATAGTCTACAGAGCACATTCTAGGACAGGGCCGTTACACAGAAAACCCTGTCTCTAAAACAAAACAAAACAAACAAGCAACAGCAACAACAAAAGATGTGTTCCGACCTTACGATGTTCACCCTGACCACCCAACAGTCTATCTGGCACCCCCCTAACTATTTCAGCAATATTCATGCCTTCATCCTTTCACCATTCAGCCGTGCATCTATCTACCACAGCCTTTGCTCCTCTAAGTACATGTGTCTAGAGAGACACATGTTGCCCAGGCTATTTATAATAAACCTCTGGACTCTTGCAAGCCTCCTGCCTCAGCCCTCAGAGTAGCTGGAACTACAGACATGTACTACCATGACTGGCAAAGTATACAGTTTTAAAATACCCTTATTTCATGAGCAATTGCTATGATTTAGATGAATCTCCTCCCCCCCCCCCCGCAAAGACTCATGGGTTGAAAGTTTAATCACCCACCTGGGAAGATAATGGGAGGTAGTGGAACACACAGGAAGCAGGGCCTAGTGGAAGGAAGGTAGACCATTGGAGCAGGCCTTTGAGGAAGATTTTAAGATCCCAGAGGGTCAGTCAGTGCCCCCTTGGCCTCCCCCTTCCTTCTCCCTTCCAATTGCTATGGGGTGAGCAACTTCCTTTCTCATGCCCTCCCATACTGTGTTACCTCAGGCCCCAAAGTGATGAAGCCAAGTGGCCACAGACCTTGGAAATCATGAACCTGAATAAATCTTTCCTCTTGGTTATCTCGTGTCTTGCTCACCAATACACTAATACTGACACACCAAAGTGCCAAGAGGCCATCAACAAAGCAAATAGTGCCAGAAGTGGGGTTGCCCATAGGTGGCTGGCTTGCCTCTTTGTGCTCAGAAGGCAGAGGGAGTCTTCTGAGCATCTCCCAGGAAGCAGGCATCTGGCAGCATCTGAATGGAAAATTACTGATGTCTACCTTCTAATGTTTAGCAGTCAATGTATATCTATAAGCCACTTAATTAGCTTTAATGAGTTATGTTTTAGTGACAGTTTATGCAAATATAACTGTTATACTACAAGAATACCAACGCACAGCCCGTAACTGTTCTGTTGTCGTTAGTCACACACAAGAGAACATGACACCAAGTAGGTATTTTGTCTCTTGGAAACAAAAAGAGCTTTGAAAGAACAAAAGATTACACATCAGTTCTTTGGGGAGGAGAATGCCTGCCAAATGGAGGGTATCCTACAGAACAGAACAGGAGACAAGGCCAGCCAGCCTCGCTCCAGATTCCTGCTCACACAATGAAACCACACATTTGTTATTTGGAAAGAGAATCCTATTTGCATGTTTACTTGAGAAGAAAAGAAATGGTTTCTGATATTTGAGAACACGAGCCAAAAAAACAAAACAAAACAAAACAAAAACTCCAGCAAGTCCTGTTTCATTCCTTGGGCCTGATTGTTGGTCATAATAGTGCTTGAGGCGACTACTCAGAGGTATTTGCTGCAGGACATTGGCTGGGATGTTTACGTTGCACTTCTTTTAAAAGTTAAAAAATGTAGCTGGGTACAGTGGTGCACACCTGTAATCCTAGCACTCTGGGAGGCAGAGGCAGGTGGATCTCTGTGAGTTCAAGGCCAGCCTGGTCTACAAAGTGAGTCCAGGACAGTCAAAGCTACACAGAGAAACCCTGTCTTGATAAAAAAAAAAATGAAAAATGTTACAATGTGTGTGTCCGTGCACATGTGGGGGCCAAAGGACAACTGGCTCTGGCCTTCACTTCGTTGGAGCTTGCCAGTCTGTGTATCCCAGGCTAGATGGCCCAGGAGCTTCTCCATGATTCCCCTGCTTGCACATCCCATCTCACCAGAGGAGTGTTGGAATTACAAACGTGAGCCATGGCTTAGGTAAGTGTCCACAGCCTGAGCCTTCTGACGGGGGTGTCGGCAACCACGCTCAGTCCTCTGCAAGGGCAGCAAGCAATCTGAGCCTCTCCAACCCTCTGAGTCTGGCTTTTTGTAAACGCCAAGGATCAAACACAAGTTGTCAGGCTTGAATAAAAAATATTTTGTTTTGTTTTGTTTTGTTTTTTTAACTGTGGAGCCATTTTGTGACCCCCCCCCTCCCAACCCCCACACCCCCCTCAAACAACTTTAAATATTCTTTCCCAGTGCTTTGAATTGCAGCCTCACACACATGTGAGGCAAGTGCTCTGCCACTGGGCCAGCTAGTCCAAGATGCAGGCATTCAAAAGGAGTCAGAATATGCTAAGAAGGAAAAGGCGGGTGAGCATCACTGTGTCACTCAAGCACTTCCAAGTGGCACCTTTGCTAAAGTCTCTTTTCCTATAGGGGCTTTTAAACAAAACAAAACAAGACAAAAAACAAAACAAAACCAAAAAACACAGAAAACAAAACAACAACAAAAAAACCCAGGACACTGGTCGTTCTCTGTCGTAAGATCATTTACTCTTCTAGCTGAACATAGCTGTGTTTAGAGAAGACCTAGACTCTCTCGTCCTAGCAAGAGGTCTGAAACCTCTGAAAGGCACTGGAGAGAAAGAATGAAACTGGGGCAGCTGGTCTCACAATGCCTATTTTCTTCCTGGGGTGGGAGCTACTTAGATAAGGTTTCTTATTCCTCATTCTAGGGGGCACACTGTCTTGTTGCCCTCAAAACTCGCTCTCTTAGCAGAGCAGAGTTGGGGAGCTACAGAAAAGGAGAGTCAAACAGCAATAGCTCTGAGAAAGAGACTGATGTACCAACTCTGCTGTGTGACCTTGGATAAGATAACCGACCTCTCTGTGCCACAGTTTCCTCGTCTAACACAAGGCTGATAACATCCGTCCTTCATAAGGTTCCATGAGTGTCCACAAAACAAAACAAAGCACCCACTCACTGTGTGGTCCCAGGCGTGGACTCAATACCTGACCAGGGCTAAGAGTTGTTGCTTTTGGCAGCAGCCTACCTTTGCCAGCAGCTTCTCCTAGGAGACAGTTGTTGTTTTTTTTAATTCTCTATTAATTTCCAGATCCAGCATTATTCGTATTTTCTTATTCGTGTCCCAAATATTGCTTTCTTTCTCACATTTTTTTTCAGCCACTATGTAAGACCAGGCCGATTTTCTTTATATTCTACGGAGTTATTGCTCATCAGTGTTCTCAATAACAAGCATGATCATTTGTTGTTTGAGACAACGTCTCACAATGCAGATTAGCGGGCACCGAACTTCCCACATCTGCCTCAGCCTCCCAGGCTCTGGAAATTACAGACCCGCGCCACATACCCAACTTGATTTTCTTTTTCCTCAGAAAGCCTCCATCTTTCCAGTACTGGTTCTGAGTCTGTTTGCTGTTTGGTCAGTCCTCTAGCTCTGCACCTGCACCTTCCACTGAACTATTGCTCATCCGAGGGGACCGATATCTCTGCATCCATCTATGGATGTGGAATTCTGGCTTTGCACAGAGATGCCCACCCCCACAAGCTGGTGCTGAGGTATTGATTTCCTCTCCTAGTCATTTAACATTCTCAGAGACGCCCTGAATGAGCAATTTACGAATGATTGCAAAAGCACTTTGGTGAATCTGAGAATGTGTTTGACAGTTCTGCAACCTTCTTCCAGGGCTTCGCTCCACACCACACATTCTCTCCTGAGGAGGTTTCAAACCCCCACCGAAAATCTTGTTTGCCAGGCACCCCCACAGCTGCCTGTGTAGGCTGGGTGGCTCCTTTTCTGACCTCTCTCCATGGTGACTGGAAACATTTGTTTTTTTTCCCAGAGCCTTGCTCCAGGTCAGCCGTGCTCTTGGAGGAGACGTTGGCTAAGCAACCCACAGGGAAGCTACCACCTGGTGTTTATTTGTAGGTCTTCAACACAGTGGGTGGACTCACTCTGCTCTCCTGACTTCACCTGCCCAGCCAACCCAGCGCCTCAAGAGCCTTCTAGGGCAGAAGCCAGGAGGTGCAGAGCAGAGCTGCTATCAGACTGTGTATGTCAAGGATATTTATTATCCCTTTGCTTGCAAGCCTAGCCAGCTCTCCATCAGGCTGCTTGCCTTATGCAGCCTGCCACTGAGGTGCAATTTGGAGATGCAGAGAGACACGTCTGAGTGATTTTCCATTCTCTGGTGACAATGTTATCATGCAGAAGAGAAAGGAGGGCAGCTTGCTGTGTTAATGACTGTTTCCTTTTTTTTTTTTTTGCAGACGTTCTTGGGGGGCCCCAGGGTGTACAGCCCTGGCTGTTGCCAGATTCCAGGGAACTCACCTTGAGTCTCCCTTCTGGGGAAGTAGCCCTAGTGGTTTTCTTTGTAAACCCTTCTTTCCACTCCTCAGCTGTCACCGTTGCTGAGCTCTGCTATAGTGGGTACCAACACACTGTGCACTGGTTACTGCATAGTTTTAAGATCTTCCTAGTCGACGTTGTGCAATGAAGAAGTGAGGAAGGCATCCATTCAGGTGATCCCCCAAGGTCCCTGCCTACCAACCATGGTCCCTACTTCTTGTGCCAGGTCATACTAGACCCATTCAGGACTCTCACACCCCTCATCCTATCTTTTTTGGGACCCCAAGAAAGGCCCTAGTCTGGGAGACACCCCCCCTCTGCCTTTTGCAGTAAAAGTGGGGCTGCCCATTTTAGAAAATCTTTGTACACTGATCAGCACCCCCGGCACCCCCGGGAACTATTTGCTTTGTTTGTTTGTTCTTTAAAGACAGGGCACTTGGCTCGAAGGATGGCTGTGTAGCTAGCTGATGCTCTCAAATTCCCGACCCTAACGTCCATCTCTCAAGTACTCAGGTGACAGGCCCAGACCACCCTTGGTTGTACGCAGCAGGGCCTTTCAGTGTAGCACAGGCTAGCCTCAAACTCACTACCCTCTAAGAGATTCCAGGAGCGTGCTGATAGCTATATCTCTCTCCTCTTCCTCTTTTTGCTGTGTCCTCGGAGGAACTCTGGTTTTCTAACCCAGACCAGAAGCCCTCAGAATACCTATTCGTTTCCTTCATATCTTCCTGCTGCTCCAGGTTCGTGAAAGAGCCTAATGCCTTGTCCCCCGAGTGACCTCGCCAGCGTGTGAGGTTCCTAGGTAAGTAGGGCACCTCAGGCATCCTGAGTTGGTGTGCAGGAGCCACGCTTTGTTCACTGTGACTACAAGTGACTTCCCTGGAGGCTGCAGACAAGGCTTGAATCCGTAGTCAGGCACACGCATGTGTTCACCTTAAGATGGTCTTTGGTTTCCAGGTCACCCCAGAAAGCACAGGAACAGGAGCTGCTCTGTGTGGGTTCGACGGATTGGGAAGGAGAAAGAACAAGATCCCTTCATAGTTTGTCTTTTTGGCATGGGGTGTGTGTATGTATGTGTGTGTATGTGTGTGTATGTGTGTGTAGTATGTGGTACATGTGTGTGTACGTGGTACATGTGGTATGTGTGTGTGTGGTGTGTGTGTGTATGTGTGTGTGAGATGTGTGGTACATGTGGTGTGTGTATGTGGTACATGTGTGTGGTGTGCGGTGTCGTGTGTGTGTGTGTGTGTGTGTGTGTGTGTGTGTGTGTGTGTGAATAATCATTAGGAGTAAGCGCAGACAGAACTCAGCTGAATTTTAACAGGCACCACCATTTCCATTCAACCCTCAGAATGAAGAGTAAAGTGATTGTTTCAGAGCTGAAGTGTGTAAGTGTAGAGCTAGAAATAATTTAAAATATCAAATGGGGTAAAAATTGAAGTTCTGAAAAGCAGTCATTTCCCCCCTGGGAAGGATATTACTAAAACTAGCACAGATCTAAACATCTTTTTTTTTTTTTTTTTTTTCTGCTTTTTGATTCTAAGAATCCCTTGTTTCTCCGTTTTTTCTCCCATCTGATACAAACATCAGGCATCCTGGAAGCCTGGCAGGGTGTGAGCCTATTCTAATGTATCCATTTAGAAGGCAGGCACTGGGCAGCTGCCACATGGTTAGGAGTGGGGGGGGGGGGTTTCAGGGTCACATAAGATCGAGTCTGTGTCCTCAGACACTGTGGGACTGTGAAAAGGATGCATTTGGACTCCTGTCCCGGGTCGGATTCACAATCTGTTTGTGGAGATTGCTCCATGAATTTGGACAAGAGGCTAATGTCTCCAAGGCCCAGTTCCTATACGAGCAAGTGAGGTAAACGCTGCTCACGTCTGGAGGTCCCTATCAGGATGAAGCAGGATGCAGACTTCCACCAAGTCAGTGTGATCATGACAGGCCTTCCCTCACTACTACAAAAGGGTTGCCAAGTGTCTTAGTTATTTCCTGTCTGTGACAAAACACTGTGACCTAGGCGACTTATAAAAGGAAGCATTTGTTTGGGCCTTAAAGTTCTGGAGTTAGAGTCTATGTCCATAATGGTGGAACAATAGATAGATAGCAGCAGGCTGTCAGACATGGCAACGGAGCAGCGGCTGAGAGTGTCTCACGTCTTGATCTACACATGAGGCAGAGAGAAGGAGGGAGGGAGGGAGAGAGAGAGACAGACAGAGAGAGAGAGAGACAGAGACAGAGAGACAGAGAGAAGGACAGAGAGACAGACAGAGAGACAGAGACAGAGAGACAGAGAGACAGAGACAGAGACAGAGAGACAGAGAGACAGACAGAGAGACAGAGACAGAGAGACAGAGAGAGACAGAGAGAGATTGGGAATGGCCAGAGTCGTTTGAGACCTCAAAGCCTGGCCTCCTCCACCAAGGCAGTCCGTCTTAATTCTTCCCAAACAGTTCCATAGACTGGGGACCAAGCATCCCATCTATGAGCTTTTTTAGTGGGGGTGGGGGTGGGGTGGGGATGGGGTACGGTGGGGGTAGCTAAGCTCATTTAAGCCACCCCACTAGGAAATTTGGAAGATGTTAAAGCTTTCAGTAGGGGCAAATCTGGCCTCTGTCCACCTCCCTGCTCACTCTTGTGTCCCACACAGCTGCCATGTTCTTGTCGTCCAATCCTTCCCTTGTGCCTTGCCACCTAACTTCTATCCATAATGGCTCCCTCTGCTCAGAACACTTCCTCAGGATCCTTTGGCCCCAAGCCTGAACTGTCTCCCATCACTCCAATTTCTTTAGCCTCTTTAATTTCTTTGGCTTTAATTGCCACTTCATATTATGTGACATATTCTCTCTCTCTCTCTCTCTCTCTCTCTCTCTCTCTCTCTCTCTCTCTCTCTGGGAAATCCATAACATTCTGTACGTTTCTTTACTGCTGCCATCCCAATTCTGAAAACAGCATTTGGCCCTCAAATAATTGCTAATAAGTTATCAGAGTTTCCTCGCCCAGTGCATAGCACATAGTAGGGTCTCAATAAAGAGCAATTCTTCCTCTGACCTCTAAAGTTGGCAAGGAGCTTCAACTTTAGAGCTGAAGATAAGATAGTCTGAGGGTGGTGGCTGTTAGGGCTGCTGGCTCCTCTCTCCTCTCTCCTCCTCCTTCTCTTCCTCCTCTTTCCTCCTCCTTCTCTTCCTCCTCCTCCTCTCTCCTCCTTCCTCCTCCTCTCTCCTCTTCTCTCCTCCTCTTCCTCCTCCTCTCTCCTCCTCCTCTTCCTCCTCTTCCTCCTCCTCCCTTCCTCTCTCCTCCTCCCTTCCACCTCCTCTCTCCTCCTCCTCCTTTCTTCTTCCTCCTCTCTACTCCTCTTCCTCCTCCTCTCTCCTCCTCCATTCTCCTCCTCCTCTTCCTCCTCCTCTTCCTCCTCCCTTCTCATTTTCTCCTTCTAGCTCCTTGGCTCTTTATATATCCCAATAACTATACTATGCAGAGCCAAACTGAAAGTAAATCCTCATTTTATATTTTAATCAATTTGTTCCACATAAAGTATGTCTTGGGAGATAAGAGCAAGTGTTAGAAAAAAAAGAAACAGTAGACAATTCAGAGACTTTGCCCGCCAGCACCTGTCTTCTAAGCACTGTTTGACTTGAGAAAAGGAGCCAAGGAGAGAGAAAAGGCCACATGGACTCTGCAGGGGTGAGCATCAGGATTAATTAGAGAAGCTTCCCCGTAATGAACCTTGCTATTGAAAAATGCATGAATGGAAACCATTTCTGCCCTCTGCTTTGTGAATGAACCTCCGAGAGGTGTTTGTGGGAGTGAAGTCGTCCCCCATGCTGTGATGCTCCATCCACACCTCCCGGGTGACTCATGAGCTCCTGGAGCTTGTGGAGCAGACTGCGGCCTATGCCGAGGAAGAAGGAGGTGGTGGAAACGACACATTGGCACATGCCATGGAAGTGTGTTACCACACCCTTGTCCACTGGGAAGCGGTGGCTCAGGAAGGTTTGGGCTGGAGCGAGGGGCTGGTCCGGTGCTTGAGCCTGGAGTTGAGTTGACCAGATAGAACTAGGTAAGTGAGTGTGCGCAGAGGCTGGTGCAGAAGGAAAAGTTTCCTAGGGAATGGGGTGAGCATTTTGGAATGATAGGTGTCCTTTCCTGTGCCTCGGCTTCTCCAATTTTAAGCTGTGGATTAAATGCTTGCCCCAAAATTCTATTAGGATAAGAAATTTGGTTGATTGCCGGGCATGGTGGCGCACGCCTTTAATCCCAGCACTTGGGAGGCAGAGGTAGGTGGATCACTGTGAGTTCAAGGCCATCCTGGTCTACAAAGCAAGTCCAGTCCTACACAGAGAAACCCTGTCTCGAAAAACCAAAAAAAAATTTTTTTCGTTTGATCATAAACAAACCATCACTCCTCTAAGTTCACTTACCTTTATAATTTTTCTTCTTCCTTGACGCCCTCCCTGCAACACACAGGCCCTTTTTTTTTTTTTTTTTTTTTTTTTTTTTCTTCTGCCCAGCAGATATTCCCAGAGGCACTAAACCAGTTTTCAGTTGTTAGCCTTGACGCCTCTGGGAATATCTGTCGGGGCAGAAGAAATGACAGATCACTACACTAGCATTTGCTCTTAAACTTAAATACAATAAAAAAGTTAGAGATAGAATAAGTGGAGACACTAAATACCATGATTGCACAAGAAATCTTGAGTTCTATAGAAGCAACATCTGGGTGCAGAGAACTTTTTTTTTTTTTAACTCGTTGGATAGTCGCTTTAATTAATCTCTCTCATTGTGCAGTCACGAACAGGCATAGAGAATCGGGGCCCAAACCTACCAATTTGGTGTATGTTTCCTTCAAGCTGAAGACAGAAGAGAATAGCACATGAATGACGGGCCCCTGCTTCCTCTTTCTGATGCTAATCTGGGTATGGACTTCCTCCCTCGATGAAGATGTCCATGCTGCCTCCACCTGGAGGAGAGAGAACTTGATTACTGATGAATTTGCATAAATAAGACTTACAGACATAACCCTTATATCATCTTCCATTAATTTCCTGTAGATATTCATCTCGCTACAATTTACTAAACCTAAACTCCCAAACACCTTTTCTTTCCTCCTGGTCCCCTTTTCCCACCCTTTTCCCACCCTCTTCCCACTATCCCCCTTCCCTTGTCCTCAGAAAAGGGGAGCCCCACTACCACCAACCCATCCCAGCACATCAAGTTACCTCAGGACTGAGATCCTCGTCATCCACTGAGGCCAGGCAAGGCAGCCTGAGTAGGGCGAAGTGATTGAAAGCAGGCAACAGATTCCATGTCATAGACAGTACCTGCTCAACTTACTAGGGGATCCACATGAAGATCAAACTGCCCATCAGTTGCATATGTGTAGGGGGCCTAGGTCCAGTCCATGCAAACTCTTTGGTTGGTGCTCTGTCTCTGTACTCTCCCACGGGTCTAGGTTAGTTGACTCTGCTGGTCTTCTTGAGGTATTTTGTTCCCTCTTGGCCCTTCTATCCTTCACTCCCACCCCCACTCTTCCACAGGACTCCCTGAGCTCTGCCTAATGCTTGCCTGTGAGTCTCAGCATCTGATTTGATCAGCTGCAGCTGGTGGGGCCTCTCAGAAAACAGTTGCGTTACGCTCCTATCTATAAACATAGCAGAGTATTGTTAATGATGTCAGGGGTTGGCTCTCACCCGTGGGACGAGTCTCAGGTTGGGCCAGGCATTGGTTGGTCATTCCCTCAATTTCTATTCTATTTTTATTGCTGCACATCTTGTAGGTAAGGGTAAATTTTGGTTTGAAGGTTTTGTAGGTGCATTGGTGTTCCCCTCCCACCACTATAGGTCCTGCCTGGCTAGAAGGTGGCCTCCTCAGTGTCCTGTCCCCATATCCTCTGTAGCTTACCTAATAATAGGTCCCCAGCTTGTCTCAGTGATTCCACCACCTTCGGTTTCCCTTTTCTTTCCAGGACCTCAAGCCTCCCCTCCCTACTCTCCCCACAGCTGATTCCCTCCTCCTCGTCCTCCTCCTCATTTCCCTCCCTGTACCCTCTCCTATCCAGTTTCCTCTCTACTCTCTCTTCCACAGTCTAGTCTAGTTCCCCAGCTGTGTGAGAGTCAAGGTGGGCTTCCCCTTGAGCCCCCCTTATCACTTAGCTTCTTTGACACCTTTCTTTTGTCTTGCCATTTCTTTGCAAATTATTGCTGGCTTGTGAGCTCCCAGGCCTAACTCTCTTTGGGGGTCTACCTCCTTTTTTTTTTTTTTAATAGAACTTTTAGGTATACATAAAAGTTGAATTGAAATAGTACATCAAATGCATTTTATGTGCCTTTCCCCCATCAATCTGTCTTATGTCAGTTTATTGCCTGGCCAGTTACCTAGTCTACAAGATCGACGAAAAAGCCTTTTCAGATCCCATGGCGGGTACAGTCCTTTGCATACTTGTATGTTTCCCACAGAACTCGTAGCACATATTAATAAAATCTACATTTGTGTGACAAGAGGGGTGACTCTTAGGATCCAATGAGTCAGAGAGTAAGAACCTTGCTTGGGTCCCTGGTAGCTCCAGAGTTTGTGTACACTCCCCTCTCCCAACACACACACATACACACACACACACACACACACACACACACACACACACACACACACGCTGACCCTAGAGCTGCTACACTGTCACCTTGTGTCCTTGGTTCAGTCATTCTCCCTCTGGGCTTTGATTTCTCCAACTCATCTCTTCATTCCCTTCACCAGTTTTTTGTTTTGTTTTGTTTTGTTTTGTTTTGTTTTGTTTTTCTGACGTGGCCAAGAGCTTTAGTTTTTCCCACACAGCTGACATCATCACTAGACAGAGGACTAGAAACCAGGAGAAGAGTTGGCTTCATAGGAGATACTGAATTGATCCAGTGACGAGAAATGTCTTCAACTCAACGGCAGAAGAAAGGACAGCCGAGTTCCAGCACATGGGGAAACAAACAAGAGTGTCCATTTGGAGTGTTTGACAACAGGACTGAAGAGAGAAGAATACAATAAAATTCAGAATTGCAGAGGGGTAATGAAATCTCCCATTTCACCTGGGCCACATTTATACCTGAGGAGTAGTTTTGACACAGAGAACATTGGTTTGTTATATATTAACCCAAGCCAACCAACAAACAAGGTGTTGCGTTCATTCTCCATGTCTGTCTTTGGTGATCCAAAATTCTCATTTCGTCCCCGTTCTCTGAGTTACGCTGACCTTTGACTTTAGGAGGATTTATTTTATAGCCAAGACGAAGCCTCCAAAAGGTCTGATGAAAATAGCCTCACAGCACTGCAGGAGCACGGGAGGGGCGAGCACAAGAGATGCCTGGGCTGTTCTCTTTTCTTAGCTAGAGAACGGAATCAAAGTCCACCTCTGTCTGTGACCTTGGTCCTCAGAAGTGAGGTCTGCACAGGGCCCGCCTCAAGAACATTGTTGCTGCTTTTGTGGTTTCAGGGCTGGCTCTCTAGAAGAAAAAGGAGGAGGAAGAGGAGGAGGAGGAGAAAGAAGAAGAAGAAGAAGAAGAAGAAGAAGAAGAAGAAGAAGAAGAAGAAGAAGAAGAAATGACTGTGTTCCTCTAAAGTCCTGCAAGACAAAGGATACAATGGGACTCACTGGAAGGACTGTTGCTCCACACAGTGAAATCTGGATGAATTGTGGCATGGGGATACCTAGAAGTTTCTCCAACTGTGAGGTTTGGGCATTGTGAATAGATTGTAGAGTTTTGGGTGCCTTCCCTGGTCCCCTGTGCAGACACCCTGGTGGCCTCCACCACATGCCCACAGCATCATCTGAAAACAGATATAGCCGACCCTGAATTTAATGTCCCTCTAGACGCAATTTTATAATAAGTCGTTTTCTGTTTTCCATGCCTTACAAAAATGCTTAAAAATATCCCCCAAACAAAGATCTCTTGCTGACATTTTAAAAAAGACACGCCAAATAAAGTGGCAGGGCATCGAGAGCCCTCTAAACAATGCCTATGCTCCAAGAGCCTGAATGTACACACTCATTTCAAGTACATTTGGGAAAATAATTTGCTCTCAAACTGTTTTGAATAACTGTACGAAAATAGTTGGTAAGCATAATAAATCTTTAACAAAACTCATTCTTGCACGACAGTTATGAAAGTCTCAATCTGAAGATTACACTTAATGGAATTGTCTATCAATCCCCGTCATTATCGGCGGGGGCAGATGGCTCTGTGACTGTTCACTTTACATGCAGAAAAATTTGCTCCCTCTCTTGTTTTCAAGTCAGCCTCCTGGCAGCTCACATTGTGATCAGGGGCTTTCTTTATGGAGAACTGTTTCCTTTAAGCACAAGACTTCATGTATCATTACAAATAGATATGTTCAGAGAGCAGTTTTTCATCTATAATTTGTTCATCTGCCATGTTAGCATTTGAAATGAAGCTCATTGGGGGCTAGGAGCTCATTTGCCGATCCAGAGGAGCACAGCCATAGCCTAGATGCAGCTAGTACCACTGCAGCCATCAAGGACTCTCAGACACAAGAGTTTCCCAGGACAGTGCCCAGGACCCTTGCCCTTCCCTTGAGACACAGGGTAGAGTTCGGGCATAGACCTCTTCCCAGTGTGGGTAGGGTTTTTCTCCCAGCGTTTGGCTATACCCCTGCGCTTCATCCGAGTGCAGCTTGTCTCCAGGGAAAAATGGTACCCAAGAGGCTTGAAGAGCTCAGTTACAATCCTCACATGTGAAGGGCACCGGGCAGAGGACTTCAGCAAGGAGGAAGACAGTTGCCAGTGATGTCCCGGACATAGGCTAGCCCGCCCGCAGCTGGAACTTCCTGCAGAAGCAGATCCAGTTCATAATACCTGCACATCTAGTGGGACACTGCAGCAAAGCCGGGTTTGAAACCAAAGACCTCAGATGTGGTTTTAACTCTTTACTGTACAGAAGAGTAAAAGGTTACGGCAAAGAGGCTCGTTCTGGGGTCTGCCTAAAATGGGTTTAAATTCCACTCCTCTGCTACGTGCTGCGGGACTTAGTCCATAAATTTAACCTCTCTACATTTCTGCCCCATTGTCCGTAAAGTAGAAATGAGAATAAGGTTAGGATGAGGATCCGCTGAGGTAAGGCAGGTAGCATAAAGAGATGCCCAAAGAATACTGAGTAAATATAATATAATATAATATAATATAATATAATATAATATAAATACTCTTCTCCTTCAGGTATGGTGTGCCCCATAGGTGTGCACTTTTACATTCTGTAACCATTCCTTATAGACAACTAAGGGAAGGAAGATTTATTCACAGATATCTCCCTTGGGAGGGGAGGCTTTTGTTTTGTTTTGCTTGTTTCTTTTTGTTTTTTTGTTGTTGTTGTTTGGGTTTTTTTTTTTTTTTTTTTTAGGTTTTTTTTTTTTGTTTGTTTTTTGTTTTGTTTTGTTTGGCCCAAGGGTTTCAGAAGATTTTAGTACAGTGTGGTAGGAAAGGCATGGTGGCGCTCAGTTCATGACGTTAGAGTATATGGCAGGAGGTTGTTTCCCCATCACAGTCAACCAGAAAGCAAGGAGAGTGTGACAAGATCTACAGGCAGATATACCCTTCAAAGGCCCGCCCCCGGTGGCCTGCTTCTGACAGCTAGGCTCCACAGACACTCAAAATAGAACCACCGCCTGGGGCATAGCCATCTGAAATATAAGCCTGAAGGGGGGCGTTTTGGTTTCAAACTGTAATGCAGTTCCTATGATTAAATTCAGGTGGCCTGGATGCATGACCCTCACAATTTACTCCATCTCTCAAGCCTAGAATTCACAGTTAGAAAAAAAAGCATGGCTTACTTCATAGGACTGTTAATGCTGGTATGGCATGTAGAATATTCCTGACTATTGCTAAATTGAGCAATTGACTAGACACCACTTAAAAAAAAAAACCCACTTCCTTGTAAGTGGCTCACTTGCAAAGGAATTCTCACCTGAGGGTATTTACCTGTGAGCATCAATCCATCTATCAGGGAGGGAAGGTAGCCATGGGAGACACCTATGACGGCCTTGCCAAACAAAGCTGTTATTTTTTTAAACACTGAGAGAATCCAGAAGAGAGCAATGTTTGATTCACAAAGCTTCCGTTTGCGCGTCCTGCTTTCTTACCGCGTGGAGCCATCCGTAAACTGTTAAGCAGTGATGCCGGTGTAAATAAACCACACACTGGGCTGCAGAGGCATCTTCATTAGTGACCAGCGTGGTACTAGAAATGGGTAAATTGGATCACTTAATATCATTGCTCTTACCTCCAGAACAAAATGAATTGAAGCATTTTCCCCATTAGAGTTAATAAGACTGGAAAGGCTAAATTTTCATTAGAAGGCTGAAGCTTTTTTTAAAAAAAATCTTGTCTCTCTGAGGAAAGCCGAGGATGGAGATCAGGGAAGCCATTGCTACCATCTTCAGGGTTTAGGCTCACCTACAATGTGCAATTTCAGTGATCTTTAGATGTCGAGTCATCATGTCCCAGAAAGGTTGCCTTTGAGCTTATAGTCCACATTTCTTTCTTCTGGAAACAAGCAAACAAGACCAATGCCCGACACCTCGCCCAGCCCTGTGTGTTCATTCCCTCAGGAAACCTCAGCACATCTGCTCAGTGTTTCCTCAAAAGCAGAGGATGAGGCAAGGGGCCTGGGATGTGAATGCGTTAAGGAGGCCACCCCAGGAAGCCAGGCCAAGAAGCTGGGAAGGCGAGGGAGGTGATGAAGAGAAGTCACTCCAGGGATGTGCACTGAAGGCCCAGAGTCCGCAGCGTGCATATCATCTTCCTTAGTTGTTTGTGCTGGACAGATGGGGCAGCTCCTGCCTCTGCAGGTTGTAGGATGCCCTAGAGGCCTGAACACTGAGAGACAACACTTGGGTTTAGATCCAGCGGAATTCTAGGACATTAGGGAAGATCCTAGGGAGAAAGAATAGCTTCTTCAGACAAGAGCCAGCCAGGCAGAAATGAATTCCAGCTGCCCTGGGACCAGCCAGCCAGCAGTCTCTGAAGTCAAAAGTAGGCTAGGCCACAGGGAGAATGCCTCGAATCATAAAAGCAACAGACATTTGTTGACTACTTGTCTGTCACTAATTCACCAGCAAACATTCACTAGCAGTCTGTTATTGGCCAGATATTTTTCTAAGCTCCGGAAATACCACAACACGTCCTGTCATTTAAGGTGGGGCTATTCTAAGAAAAAGTAAAGCAAGGCCAGGGTAACAGCAAGACCGATACGTCTTATTTCAGATACAGTCTTGAGAAGAGGACATCTGCATTGAATGGAGTCAAGGTACCAGCTGGGAGATCGGTGTGAGGACGCTGGGGCATCATGGGTAGGAGACTAGCACGAGCTCCAGGGCAAGAGAAATGGCTCCACATCTGAGGAAAGAGGCTGGTGTGGCTGGGGCTGAGCAATGGAAGGGAGAGGGGGAAACAGAGACTTCAGAGATAGGTGTAGGCGGTTCTGCAGGGCCTGTGGGGGAGGGTAAAGTTTGCTCTCTCTTTATAGAGTTGTTGGGGACAACCAAATGGCTTCCTTTTTCTTTTTTATCATCATCATCATCATCATCATCATCATCATCATCATTAATTGTTTTTGTTGTTATTGACTGAGCTTTATGTATTCAAGGCTGGTCTCGAACTGGCTATGTAACCAAGCATGACCTTAAACTTCTGACCTTCCTGCCTTCCTCTCCCCAAAGCAGAGATCACAGGCAAGAACTGCCACACCAGCTTATGCAGTGCTGGGAACGGGACCCAGGGTTTTGTGCACGCTAGCTAAGCACCCTACTAACCAAATGGCATTTGCAGACCTGGCATGGATTCCGTAAGAATCTTTAAATCAAGGGGCTGGCAACATGGCCCAGCAGATAAAGGTGCTTGTCACCCAGTCAATCCCAGGAACCCGCACAATGGAAGGAGAGAATCTACTTGTGTCACGTGTCCTCTGACTGCCACGTGCTAATGATAGCATGTGTGCCAGCATGCAAGTGCTGTGTGCGCAGGCGCACACAAATAAGTAAGGCAACGAAAATTGAAAAACAATTTTCAAATGCACAAGTTTACAAAATGAAATCGTTTCCCTGATCCCAGCACTTGCAGAGGCAAAAGCCCATCTCTTAAGTTAGAGGCCAGCCTAATCTACATGGTGAGTTCCAGGACAGCCAGGGCTACACAAAGAAACTGTTTGGAAAAAGAAAAAAAACAAAAAACAAAAACAAAGAAGAGGCCAGATTTTTGAAAGTCTCCTACTTACTCCACCATCACCGAAGGCCCTGGGCCTGCTAAGCTCTAGCACCAAGTTACAGAGTCAGCCGTCTTTAGCAGGGCACTGGCGGTGCACACCTTTGATCCCAGAACTTGGGAGGCCGAAGCAGGCAGATCTTTGAGTTTGAGGGTAGCCTGGTTTACAGAGCGAGTTCCAGGACAGCCAGGACTATACAGAGGATGCCTGCCTTGAGGGGGGGGGGAGGGATGGTTTTTTGTTTGTTTGTTTGTTTGTTTGTTTGTTGCATGTTCTGGGTTTTGTGTGGGGAAGGTAGGCATCGCCTCACAGTCTCACCATTATCACACAGAGTCGGGTTCAAACTCAGGGAACTGGGCTCCAGGCCTCTAAATTTCAAGTTATTTTGCCTTTACCATCTGTAAGTTATTTCTCCAGAACTGTGTCCTGAGGTTTCCCCCACCTCCACCCCCTAGAGCACTCTCCCAGGTCAGCTGCATCTGTGCTTCCCACAGCACCCAGGGTGCTCTCCTCTGCTCTCACTGGATATCAGCTGACCTGGACCTATAGTAACTATAGTGACCTGGGAGTACACAGCCTGGGCTCAGAGAAGCTCAGGTGCTGGTGAAGACAGTGGTGACACATCATCCTGCCTTTGTAGCGGCTTCCTGGGTTCTCTGGACAAATATTATTTTTCTGGATCAGTGGAGCCAGCCATCTTTGATCGGGTGGGCAAGCAGGCTCATCACTGAAGCGCCAAGGACATGCCCTCAGTAGAGGGAGAGGTGTCGCCGATGAAGGAAGTAGAAAGGATTGGCATCGTGCAGTCTTACTATCTATAAAAATAAACTTGAAAGACTCCAGCAATTTGATTTGAGCCAATCTCCTGACCTATCTGTGGCCTCTCCCATCCAGTGTCTGAAAAGGAAGCGTTAATTTCTCTACTGCATTTGGAAGCTTCTCCGACCAGCAAGGACATTGGGTCAGCTTACCCTTTAAAGGTGGCAATTCCAATTTAGAAGATTTAAGTCTGAGAAAATGTGCTCCCTCCTTAGAGCCCAGGAGCACAGTCATTAAACTATGCTCACTGGTTCTGCAGGCAACGGTCTGCATGTGAGTTAATTCTGAAGGTCTCAAAAGATGCGGTAAAGGTAGCAGCCACTGTCAATGTGGCGCCTCCTGCTGGCCAGGGAGGTCAATGCATACTTTCCCTGCTTCCCCCCCCCCCCCCCCACTGTCTTGAGGAAGAACAGCCCAGTTGGATGGTGGCTCGCTCTGGGTATATCTGCAGTTGACCTGCTTCAGCTTGTTCTCAGAAATCAGCACCTGCACATGGGGAGAACAAAAGGCCAGAGGCTGGTTGGCTTCTCATAATTCGGGGTTCAGGGGTGTGGAGGTGGATGAGTCCTCCATGCTGACTTCCACAATAGCAATCAATAGACTTCCCGTCCTATGCTTAAAGCCAACACAATTTCACCTGGTGCCCTCCGAGAAGGAAGTTCTGACTAAAGCAAACACCACCCCAGGAGGGTGGGGAGCATCTTCCTCTCTGGCCTTGGACTTCCAGGCGGAGCTGCACGACCCACGTTCTCCTTAGTTCCCTCATCAGGACCAGTGCTCCATTGAATGAACGGTGGAAACCATCTCTAAGAGAACTGGAGGAAGGGGATCTCTTTAATACTTGGTATCGACCTGACTTGCTTTTCTCAATCTTTGCAGCAGATTGTGGAGATCCGACAGGAGCCCTAACAGTGGTCAACCCAGAAACCAACGGAGGCAGTGGTCAATGTGTTCTAGGCCTTTCTGACAAGCCCCAGGCTGAGCATTTCTGGATGTCTCTCACCCTCACAATAGCTCTTGGAAGCAGGCTTGACCCCTAAGCCCCGCTTTACAGATGCAGAAACTGAGACATAAACTACATTGACTGAGTTGCTCTAGCCAGATGGGGCAGGGACTTGACTGCAGGAGTCTGGTATCACAGCATGTCTTCCTCGTCATAACTTAAAGGGACGTCACCCCAAGGTCGGAACAACAATGTCACAGGGAGTGAAGGCAACAGGAAGACTCCCCAGGCCAGAGCAGGAAGTGGCCCTACTGCCCAGGCAAACTGCCCTCCTATCTGCCAGACTGGAAATGGCAATGCTGGCGAGCGAGCGAGCGAGCGCGACAGGCTGTTTGACCGTGGACTTGAGAAGAGTCAGGGGCTTGCCTGAGTCCCTACACTCTCTTAGGCACACCTTTGGCAATCCCTGTTTCCTGCGTATGAGGCTTAAGTTGTTCTGGAAACTCTCTAGTTTATTCCATCTAGAAATCAGGAAATTCAGGAGACGGGAAGACGGCTCAGTGGACTCCTCTTGCTGAGGATAGAGTTTAGCTCCCAGGCCAGGTGGCTCAACTGCCTGCAACTCCAGACCCAGCAGATCCAACGCCTCTGGCCTTCACAGGGCCTGCACTCACATGCACGCACCCCTGCCTGCACACACATATTTAAAAATAAAGTCTTTTTTATGTCTTAAGGAAAACAAATAACACTTGTGAGTATGCGGCAGGCAGTGCAAAAGAAAGAAAAAGGGGGCGGGGGAGAAACAAATGATGCGGTCAATAGGCAGCCATCCTTCTTAACGTCTTTAAAATTCCAAGCCAAAAGTTAATCTCAGTCCTCTGTAGATTCTGCCCTTCAGGTTAGAGCTGTCTGGGGAACAGAAGGGCCTAGCTAATTTCTTCACATTTGAGAAAAATGATAATTTGATTAAGACATTTCATATGCCTAGAAACAGCAGTTCATCTGTGTAAAATGATTTGAGGTCTGAGGAAAATAGCTGCATCAGAAGGAGAGACTCTGAGCTGTTGAAAAGGACAACGCACACAAAACTTAATTAGGAGTACAGGCTAATGGAACTGAGAGGGAGGCGAGATGAATTCATTATATTAATAACAAACCTGAGCTTAGGCAAGAGAAAGCAGATGGAAAGAAAACGCATAGCGCGATGTTTCATCTCTTCTCAATAAAGTGGAGTGTGCCGAAATGTAACGAGATTACCCACCCTCTCCATCTGCCTTTGTCTAAATAAATTCAAGTTTTTCACAAATGTAATGAATTTCCAGCTCGTGGTTTGCTGTCTCTGCTGGGTGCGGTAGTCAGAAGACTAAAGATGCTCCCTTTGAAGCCCATTTGCTGCAGGCCCCTGGCCTGGGCCCGCCACCGAACACCAGGGCCTCACAGACAGCAGTGAGAGTGTTCAAAGTCATGCCCCTGTTAGCATGGCTGGGAAGCCCTTCCAACAGCCTTCTTGAACCTGCCATGGCACAGGATGGTAGACAGGCACAACAGTCTGGATCTGGGGGTGAGACCTGGGACTAGGTATAGCCAGAATAGCCAGTGGTCTCCACTGCGTGGGAGGAAGGCGAACAGCCCTGAAACCTTCTGGCCTCACTCACCCTCCATTTGTCTCCTTCTTCACCCCCTCTCTGCCACCAGTTCGGCCTCCCACTTCTCCAGATGCTGCTGGGTCTTAGAACCCACTTATTTTCCAGCGCTTCCTTCGAGGGCTGCAGACCCGGGCACTTCTCCTCCTGTTGCCTTGGGTTGGTGAGCTCTCCCTGCAGTAGCGATGGGAGGCTGGCGTGGTTTCTTCTAGTTTATGCAACAAGAACTGTCCCTCCACAGTTACCGTAAGTTCTTCTTTCCTTCCCGGAACAACTCCAGGCAAGGTTCCTTCCATATACAGCACCGAGGACTCAATAGTAAGCAAGTACATCCAATCTTCTGTGAACCAGAAAGACATCTTAAATAGTATTCACCAAATAAATGAGTGGTTCAATTTTAATAATTATTTGCATGTGGGAGTGTGTGTGTGTGCATGTTATACGTGTGTGTTTGCATGTTCATCTGGTCCTTACCTTGCATCTTATTGTCCACTGTGATATATATGAATATGTGTATATATATGTGTGTGTGTGTGTGTGTGTGTGTGCAAATATATAGACACACATATATTTATACCTATAAAATATATACAAACACACATATGTATTTATATCTGCAAAATATATACATATGTAATATGTATATACATACATATACACACATATGTAATGCATACACACATATACATCCCTGTAATGTTAGCAGTCAGAAAGTAGAGGCAGGGGCATCAGCAGTTCAAGGCCACCTTTAACTATATAGTCAGTTCAAAGCCAGGCTGGACTACAGAGTGAGACCCTATTTCAAGAGGGGGACAGATTGGAGAGATGGCTCTGTATGTTAAGAGCACTGGGTCTTCTTCCAGAGGACCTGGGTTCAATGCCCAGCACCTACATGGTAGCCATCTGTTTAACTCACTTCCAGAGGATCTGATGCCCTCTCCTGGCCTCCATAGACACTATGTGCACACACACTGCATATACACACAGGCAAAACATCTATACATGTAAAATAAAATAATCTTAAAAAGAGAAACACACACGTACCCTTGGGGGAAAATCCACATGTTGTCAATGTACAGGCCGATGTGCTGGCAGACCTAAGCACCCACGTGACCACTGTCCCAGTTGAGATGTAGAACCTTTTCTTCTCTCTAGAAAGCTTTCTCATCTTCTTCCAACATGAGCTTCTTTCACCTGAACCAAATGTCCTTCCACCCCAGATGATTATGCTTGCTGGAGACTTTCACATAAATGTGAGAGTACGTAATATACCCCCCATTCTTTGTTTTAGTTATTTCACCCAGGCAGTAAAACGTCAGGATCTGTGATGCTGTTGTGTGCAACTCTCTCTCTCCCTCCCTCCCTCCCTCCCTCCCTCCCACCCTCCCTTTCACCTTCCTTCCTTCTTTCCATTGTCCTTTTCTGTTACTGGAGAGAATTGGGAGTCTCTAATATTTGGCATGAGTTTTGGTTTTCTTTCCTAAACTTCTGCTTATGCTTGCCAGAAACATGGAATTGCAGGCCAGCCTTAATCTATGCTTTCATATTGCTGAGCTTGTACAAGGCTGTACCACAAAGTGTTTGTCGGCTTGCTTATTAGTGGACAGCAGGTTGCTTCCCCTGTTGGCTGTCGTGAATGGAGGCTATGCTGGTTAGTCTTCTATCAACTTGACACAAAGTAGAGTCATCTGGAAAGAGGGGATGTTGGTTGAAGAATTGCCTCTCTCAGATCGGCCTATGGCGCCTCTTCTTCGTTGGTGATTGATGTGGGAATGCCTGTTCCTTTGTGGGTACCACCACAAAACAGCTGTTCTTGGATTGTATAAAAAACAAAAACAAAACAACAACAACAAAACGTAGATGAGAAAGCCAGGCATTGGGCGAGGGGACAAGCTAGTAGACAACATTACTCAGTGCCCTCTGCTTCAGTTCCCGCCTCCAGTTTCCTGCCTTGAGTTCAGTCCTGGCTTCCCTCAGTGATGGAGTGTGATTGGGATGTGTAAGCCAAAAACCATGTGTTTCACTAACATATCGTTTTATTTATTTTTTGAGTAAAATCTCAAGGAATAGAATGCCTAGCTCATGTAGAAAGTGTAAATCTGTCTCTATAAGGAGTTATCAAAGTGTTTTCCGAACTAGTACACTTACACTATCCCAGCAGCACCAGGGAGGGCATGCAGTGGCTTCTGTTTTCAGCAACACTTCCTGTTTTTATTCCTTTTACTACTATCATTCAAAAGCCTGCGAGGCAATAGTCTCATACAGGCTCTTTCTTTCTTTGTAGGTGAGGCAGGGTCTTGCTACGCAGCTCAGATTGGTTTCAAAGTCTTCATCCTCCTGCCTCAGTTTCCCCATTCAGGGATACAGGTGTACAGCATCGTGCCCAGCCTTCACTACGATCCGAGTCTGTTCTTCCCAGAGACTTGAGGTCTGGAGTATTTATTTCCACAGAGCTATTGACTCTTCTCTGTCATCTTTTACAAAGTGTCTGATCCAGTAACGTGATAATTTATCATGATCAACTGGGGTTGATCCCGTGAGTGCAAAACAGATTTACACTTCTCAATCAATCCCACAGTCAAGCTGCAATTCTCTGTGTCAACAAAATGAAGAGGGAAAAAAATGGCTGGGTTGTTTTAATAAATGAAATAGAAGTACTTGATAAAATTCTACATTTGTGGGTGTTTTTTTTTTAAACCCTCCCTCCAGACTCAGATAGAAATCGATGTCTCTCGAATATCGTTGCTTGTGACACATTGCACACCTCTCCAATTTAGCTTTTCCATTTCTTTGGAAATATGCTCTTATTGTACAGACCTTGTGCATAGTTTGTCAAACTTATTCCTAAGTTTTCCATGTTTTGATGCTACTATAAATTTGATGCTACTATAAATCGCTTTCTGGTTCTGTTCTTTAAGTGAACGAAGTTGGAAGACTCGAGCTTGTGACTTGAAGGCTTTTACTATAAAGGTGGTGAGTACAGTGAAACTGAAGACGGACACATGTCAGTGAGAAAAAATAGACAGTAGGGAAATAATACATATGTTCAATTGACTTTAAGCAATGATGCCAAGAAATTTAAGGGAAATAAAACTTGTGCTGAAAATCGTGAGGAAACAGTTCATTGCCCGCACAACCCCGAGATACTTCTAGTGAATTATGAACTTAGACTTAAGACTAGTACTGTGAAATCTCTACACATAAATAGAAAGAGGCTTTGTGGATTTAGGAGCAGAAAGACCTGGGTTTTGTTTTGTTTATTTCATGCTTTTGCTTTTATACAAAAGAGTTGGTGAAAATTTAAGAACTGGATTTTATCACAGTTAAACAGGTCTGTCCTTCAAAAAAACAAGAAACAGATTTTGAGAAAACATACACTATTAAAAAGAAAATAAATAAACAGTTGAAAGCTGGGTTTGGTGCCCTCTTCCTGCAGTCTCATCATTCAGGAAGCAGGGAGACTGGGTTTCGTGACACCTAGGTACCAGCAAGTCACCGCCACAGGAGATGAAGAGAGCAACAAAAACAAGCAAGCAAACCCACCAACAGCTCTACCACCACCCAACAGCCTGCAACATATTTAGCAAAGAGTTTTATCTAAATACAAGCTTTTACACATACACACACACACACACACACACACACACCACACAAACACATCGCACACACACACACACACACACACACACACACACACACACACACACACTCAATAAGAAGGAGACCTAATGGAAAGTGTAAGAAAAGGTCAAAATATCTGAATAAATACTTTGAGAAATGCAAATGAATCTGCAGTGCATCACTTCCTTTCCTTCACCAGGCCCTTCTAAAACCAAGAGTCAGGAGACCCCAGGATTGGAGAAGATTTGGAATATGGACTGAGCATGTCGGAAAACAGCCTCTTTCTTGTAAAACCAAACCCTTACTCACACTATGATTCTGAAACCTACTCTAGACAATCACTGAAAGCACGCTGCCCTTCAAAGCATCATCTGCAAATATGTGGGATAGCTCATGTCATATGTTCCAACCGGACCTTGTCTGCACTCAGGGAGAGACTGACGAAATCCCAGAACTCTGGGAGGTACTTAGCAACAAAGGTACTGACAACCTGAGTGAATGCCACTGCCGCTGTGGCAAATGAGAAAAGACACACGGGACTGTGCATGGCCTTGTCTTAAATTGGAGGCACCCAAGGTACCGGAAATGACAGAACATCTAAATTACAGTGATGTTTCCACTCCCCCAAAACATCCATTCATATGAAGCCAAGGAAGGGGACGGTTTTCTAGAGCTGTGGGTTGGAAGAGGTTAGCTTCGGAAAGGGAGAAGCAAGCTTCAATCCCCATGTTTTCTACTTCGGTCGCGCTGTTTGTGTGGTTGGAAGTGATGTGCTTTCCAAAGTTCTGGCCCATGAGCATTTGATGTATGTGTGCTCTGGCTTTTTAAACAGGGTCCTGTAGCACCCAGATGGGCGTCGAGCTTGGGACCTTGGTACTGCTGCCTCTGGAATGCTGTGATTCCAGGGGTGAGCCACCATGCCCAAGGCTACATGTAACCTGTGGAATGTATTACACCCGACTACAACCACACATGAAGAACCTTTGAACAGACGTGGGGCTAAGTCAGGATAACTGTTGACAGGGAGTTTGTATCTTTCTGCTATGGGAATGAGCTTTGCACAGGCATTTACCCTCTGGGGAGTCTTTCCCTCCTTTGAGAGCCTGTTAGAAGCTGCTGGGGTGCTGTGGTCTAGTTCGGCATTGTGCTGTAGAAAATTAAATAGGACGCAGATTCTATCCAATATTTGTATTTATTAGCAGAGAAAGAATAGATCTGCTATGAGCAATGACACCCCATTGTGTGGATGCCACTTCTCATTGTGAACCTGCAGAACACATTCAGTCAAGTCCTCAGCTTGTTAAGCCTGAGAGAGCTGTTTATGGGTTGTGTGTTTTCCTCCTGTGAACTATTAAGCATTCGGTTTAATTTGCAATGGCAGAGCAGGTTTTCTTGATAGCTTGGCTCCTTTGGGATGATTGCCGGGAGCCATGCTCAACACTAGAACACATGGATCTAAGTCTCTCTATTAAGACAATTTGGGTCTTAAATCGGGGGCACTCAGGGTACCAGGAGTCACAGCACATCTGAGTTTCAGTGACATTTCCACTCACAGAAACATCCAATCATATCTCCTCTGAGAGGTCAGAAGACAGATCACATGCCTCTTGTCTAGTAGAATGGTTTCCATGACTACAGGCACACCTTTGCCATGGTCAGGGGTAGGCAGGCTGAACACACCAGAGGGAAAACAGAAATGTCATAAAAGGTTGCACCCACTATCGGTGCCTGTGAGTTGTAGAGATCTTTTTTTAATATAGAAAAATGGACAGCAGAGTATCCCACTGAATGTCCTAGTCCCTTCAGAGGAGGAAATCTCGACCTCCTAGCTAATTTTAAAGAGTAGAGCACTAGCTATTGTACACAGAAGGGCTAACACCTTGAATTTCGAACAAGCTTATATCAGTTAGCTTTCTGCATAGCTGTGGTAAAAATATAAGATATAAACGATGTAAGGAAGAGAAATGTACTTTGACGTGCGGTTACAGAGATATCAGTTCATTAGAGAAGAGAAGGTGTTGCAGAGCACAGTGGCTCGTGATCTGGTAGGCAGGAACGGGGGCGGGGGGCAGTCAAGGGCAAGACAATTAATTGCAAGGACCCTGGTGACCTGCTTCCTCTCCTTTGCTTCCTAAAGATTCTGGCACCTTTCAAAGCAGTGCCCAAGCTAAGCTTTAACCCATGAGCCTATTGGGGGTGGGAGGGGGCGCTCTCAGTTCAAATGTAACAGAATGCAAGTCCAAGCGGATGGACTTAGGGGTTGTACATTGTGGCTAAACTTCAGACAGGATGCTTAACCCACCTGATGCCATTTCTTTCCTGCTAGTCCCCATTCTTTGGCTCTCCAGCCCAAGGAGAGTCCAAAGATACTTTCTCATAAAGAAAGAGCAACACCGTTTCACCAAGAACCTGCTATGGAGAAGGGAGGAATAGCCTCCCAGAGGGGCCATGTCTGGGTGAGTGACCAGGCATGAAAATATATGTGTATTTGCATGTGTGTGAGTATGTACATGATTATCCATGTGCATACAGAAGTGTGTAAATACCTGTGTGTGTGTGTGGATACAGAAGTGTGTGAATCCCTCTGTGTGTGCGCACACCTATGTGTGTGCATTCATTCGTGAATGTGTGCGTATTTAAAGGTTCTGGCTCTCTGCGTTAAGCGAAAACTCTACACCCTTTTCCTCCTTTGGGTATTCCTCCCAGAAATCTCACACATCTCTACTGTTTATTAACAACACCCAGTAGTTCTGCCTCCCCCAGTCCCCCGCCCACCCCTCAGTGGTTCTACCTCCTGCCCCCACCACCACCCCTCAGTGGTTCTGCCACCCCCCACCCACCCCTCAGTGGTTCTGCCCCACCCCCACCCCTCATCTTGTACAATGACAGTCATCTAGGTGCTCAGCAAACCACATGGCATCTGGCAATAAGACCGGCTCCTTTAGAAACGGCTTGTGATCATTCAGTGTGGTTGAGCCTGATTCAGCATCTCTCCCTGGCATGTAAAACTTCTCTCAGACACATGTCAGTGTTTGTTCAATCCTAAGAGCTCTGAAATTAGAATGTGACCGAAAAAAGAAGGCACTTTGCAACTCTAAGTCTTGACTGAATATGACACGTCTAGTTGAATACGACGCTGAAGAAATCACTATTGGTATAAACTTAGGCACAACCTTCTCTGTGCCAAGACAAAAAGCCTGTCAAAGGCCACGAGGCTCCAAGGAGTAATTAAGAAACTGTGGCCACAAATAGATCCATCCTGACTCATTGTGATTCCTGCATTGGGGAGGATGGGCCCAGGCAGCGGGGACTAAGTACGAGAAACTATTTGTCTATAGTACAAAGGGCTTGTCAGGTTGGAGAGGGTTGTCAGTGGAATAAAGACTCACCTCGATAAGAGATGATTCTTACAGTGTTGTAGAGAGACCCCACTGTGACGTCCTCGGGGCCTGATGGTAGGCGCTGTACAGCAGGCCACCCCGATCCCTTCTCTGGTTGTGGAACCTTATGCTCCACATTGCAAACACACACAGTTCTTAAAGATACTGACAGCTCAAAACTGAGTTTTTGGCTCTTCGGGCAGAGTATCTGCCACAGCCTGCACATTTATAAATGTACTTCATTTGACCGCAACCTCTCAAACACCTTCTAGAAACATTCAGGGGTCTTATGTTAGGGGAAACCAAGGCCCAAAGAGCTTTGGAACTGCCCAGGCCACTACCTAAGACATGGTGGAGGCTGGAGACCAATCCTATCTGCCTGACTCCAAGGCTTTTCAAAGCCCATCAGGTCTGTGTTGGACACAATATGTAATATGTTGACCTTATTTGAAATTTGGCTGGACAGAAGCTATTGAAATTTGGCACGTGTATTCCTATTATCCAACACACACACACACACACACACACACACACACACACACACACACACACACACACGCGCGCGCGCACGCACACACATGCACATGCACACACACACACACACACACACACCTGTGTGCAAGTGCTTGCATGGACACACAAACGCAAAAACATATGCACACACATGCATATGCACAGACACATAGTTACATGCATAGACACACACCATACATGTGCACAGACAAAAATACACACACACACACACACACACACACACACACACACACACACACACACTGTGCCATGGCTTTTAATAATAAAAAAGTAACCAGAAATAATTGTTACATCTGTCAGCAGGGGAGGCCAACCTATTGTGCTTTCATTATTGAAAATACTATGTAGCACTGAGATACAAATGTGTTTAATTACGTATGTGTGGCCACGTAGAAACATTACTGAGGTACATAATTGAATGTAAAAACTGAACATAGGTACAATTCTTGGGAGGCAAACAACACTGGGGAAGGATAGAGGTAGAAATTACATAAAAGCTACCATTACTTCTGTATGCTGTTACCTTTTAACCATGAGAATTCTGATACTAATTATCTTTTATGTTCTGTTTGTTTGTTTGTTTGTTTGTTTGTTTGTTTGTTAAGGCAAACTCTGGGTCATAAGCTGCTCACACACCTTTTTAACCCTGAGCCTAGATGCCGACAGTGGCTGTGGCCTACAGAGTGCAGCATGGAGGTTTCTTGTCTCTTGTTAGGAGTTGCGTACTCTGCATAACGTGTAGCTTGTCCCCACTCCCCCCAAACCCCAGTCAGAACTCTGAAGAATAACATGTGAGTCAGCAAAGTCCTCAAGAGGGAGGGGAAAGGGAAGGGGGGATGTGTGTGTGTGTGTGTGTGTGTGTGTGTGTGTGTGTGTGTGTGTGTGTAGGGGGGTCACACCTCTTCATTTTGACTGTAGTGCTGGGCTTGGAGACCAGTCAGATTCCACTTCATGCTTAGTTGCACCCAAGGTTTAATAAATAGCCCACGCGGTCTTCTTCTTCGCGAGTGAACTTGAGGACACTCATCAACGCGTAAACAAAGGAACAGAACAGAGCTACGTGTGATGAACGACCACGTTGTTCTCAGTACATTGACTGAAATTTTGTGTCTCGGGTGTCCTTCTCCTGGTTAAAAAAAAAAAAAAAAAAGCTCAAATTGTCTCACAGTGGAGTGTTTCAATACCTGTACCATTTGTCTTAAAAATATCTTTAAAAGATGCTATAATGACAGCTTGGTACTGTGAGTCATTTAGTTCTCCATAAAGAATGGATTCACTGAGAGAATATCGCATACCACTGCTCTCAGTGTAGGCCGGGCAGCTCCTCATGATTCACCCCGATGGGCAGATGACGGACATCTCCGTTACTCTCCTCACTGATGACTCAGCCCGGCCTCCTCCATGGGCAGTGCCACCGGTTTTCACTCTTTACTATGTTGTCTGGTTGAATAAGCCAATCACGAGGACCAAAGCACGCTGTTTTAAGAAGGAGTGTGAGCTTCGATGAGTTGTCTACCCACTCTGAACCTCATTTATAATAACAGGAGATATTGTATCTAAATTCCAAGATTAAGAGTTTGTATGGGGTAGGAGGTGACTTTTCAGTAAAGTGCTCGCTCTGCAAAGCACCCACAAAAGCCCAGGTTTAGGGGTGAACTTGCAGTCTCAGATTTGGGGAGGCATGCACACTAGCCTAGCTGGGGAGCAGTGGGTTCCAATGAAAGACTGTCTCAAAACAAAACAACTGCCCAAATCCAAACTTAGTAGATGGCTCCTGAGGAATGACCCTTAAGGTTGACCTCTGGCCTCCATATGTACTAGTGTGCGCGCGCGCGCGCGCGCGCGCGCGCGCGCGCGCACACACACACACACACACACACACGGAGTGATTTCACCCAAATAGAAGAAATGCTAAGCAGAGCCCTCTTCTTGCATTGTCATCCTGCAGAACTCTAAGTCTGAAAACTGGTGGCTGTTTTTCCTCGCTATCTTGGTTTAGTTTTTATTTCGACTGGGTTAAGAGATGCAAGGACACCCGACAAGACGCTGTTCCTCTGTTACGTCGGTGAGAGCGCTGCTCCTGAGAGAGGCCTTCACTGGGTGGATAGACATCACTCAATCTGTTAACGCAATTGAGAGGCTCCAACACTACCCAACCCTACATTTTGGAATGGGGAGAGGAACTGCAATTAAGTGCACTGGTCGTATCCATGCAACGAAGTCCCGATAAAGATCTCTGCACTTGCAGTTTCTGAAGACATGGCTTCCTCCAAGTACCTCTGCCTCTGGCTGTTCAACTCGATCCTTTGCACTACCCTTTAGGCTACATGGGTGGAAGGGTTTTCGGACTCTGGTGAGTCATTCTAGCAAAAGACTGCTACCTGCATACAGGGAGTGGGTCACCAGGACCTCTACCTACAAGGCTTGTGATTGGCCTCTGCAGTAGGCCTGTTTTGTGACGTAAATGGTACCTGGCTCTCACTCCAGTTGGGCAATGTCAGAACTGAGTTGACTATAGGATCCCCAGGGAACACTGAAAAACTGGCATCTGGCCACAGTTGTGTTCTGCGTTGAGAGGACAAGAGAAAAGAGCTTGTTTTCCCAGCTATATGGAGTTTGCTTTTTCCTGCACAGACTGTGTTGAGTTTTCAGAGAGGACCCCACCTTTGAAGACTGACTGAAAGCTGAGAGGTCAGCTTGCTTTGAAATGAAACACTCACGTGTAGTGTGTCGTGCTACCCTCTTTTACCACGGTAGAACTCACACATGGGCTGGGGAGAAAGGAGGTGGAGGGACAAATCCTATCACAGTGACCGGCCCAAGCCCAGGTCTGTGGTCTTTGCATTCCTTTTTTTTTTTTTTTTGAGAACTGGTCATCAGCAGTGTGAGAATACCTGGGTTTTCTGAGTATCTGTCATATAGACCATTCTAGAAGGCCCTTGTTCATGGGAGATAAGATGCCTTGGGTGAAACAACTCATCATTTTCTCCTATGCAGGGAGTTTTAAAATTTTAGATAGGACTGTGGGGAAAATTATAGATTTGGGAGCTCTGTGCTGGAACCAGAAATAAAGGTGTGTGTGCGCACACACATGCGTGCATACATAAATATATATATTCTTGTTATAAATCATAGTATTGTGTGGGCAAAGCCCAGAACTGCAGGAGGTTAATGCAAAGCCTTTCAGTTCCTCAGACTGTCCAGCGAGATTGAGCCCAGTCGACCTTAGCAACAACAGACTAATAACATAGTGTGTCTTCCTTCCTTTAATGTACCTGCTCTTATTTATGGCACCACGTCACATAAACCAGTACTCAAGCCTTTGTCTCAAGACACATGAATACATTTACCCACCAGTTTGGGGCTTTGATTTTCTTATCATTTGTATTGATCAGGGATCCCTAGGGGAGCAGAAGCAACAGAATGAACACATGTCCCAGGAGGGATTTCGTAGATTGGCTTACACCCTTTGTCCTATGGCATCCAACAACAGCTATCTGCATGAAGTAATTGCACATTCCATGTGGCCTCGGGTATCCCAGTCCAGTGACAAAGGCAAGAAGGCGTCCTGGAGAATCTTGGGTCTTTAGTCTTGTAGTGAACGGTCAGAAAAACTGGGTTCCGATATCAGTGAAGGATGGAAGCAAAGATACCAACAGAACAGATGCGCTCATAAGCAGGAAGCAAAGGCAGGCAAAGTGGCTTCTTTCCCCTCAGATCTCTTTGCATGCAGAAATACTTGCATGGACCTGCCCAGATGCTTCTTAGCTGATTCCAGATCTAAGCAAGTGGACCTCCAAGATTAAGGAACACTTCAGTGACACAGCGATGCACACAAGCACATCATCTTCACGGGCATCTAATTGCCTTTCTCACTGTTGTAAGTATTCCGACAAAAGAAACTTAAAGGAGAGGGTATCCAGATTATAGTTCAAGCTGCAGTCCATAGTGCTGAGAGTAATCATGGCATCAGGGCTTTGAAGGGTCTGGTCACATTGAATCAATCCAAGAAGCAGAGACTAACGAATGCTTATGTTTAGCATGCCCTCTGCGTTTCATACAGCCCAGGGTTCCCTTGTGTGGAGGATGGTTCTACTCACAAATAAGAGAGGCCTTCCCACGCAAATCAACACTGTCAAGACAATTCCCAACAGGTGTGTCCAGAGGCCCACGCTCCCAAGTTTTTTTCTAGATTCTGTCAGATTTGAGATACTATCCTCACAATAAATCTGTGCCCATATTACATACAATGCAATACTGTCGTGAGATACTAAGTTGTGTGTGTATGATCTATCTATAATCTATTTTATTTATGTAATCTAGCTATTATCTATCTGTCTGTCTGTCTATCATCCATCTGTCCATCCATCCTTCCTTCCATCTTGGCACACTGTAGATATTTAAGAAATAGTAATTTGTTCTAGGCAAAGAATATTTTCCTCTATCCTGACCCAGATTTTCCAGCTCTTCTGAGCCATTCTCTGCTCTTTGCCCCTGAGGCTGTCTTATGTAAGTGGAGGCCCAGAGGTACAGGGAAGTTGTAGTTCACAAGGCATGCCTTAGCACTTAGGAGTCATCACTTGACCTTCAGCCTTCTGTCTGCTGCACTTTGTGACTTTGTATTGTGTGAAGACAAGCAGCATTTCCAGGAGGAGGAATGCTGGGGAGCAGAGGCAACGTGCCCAGTCTCACCACGTCAGCCTGACTTTAACGGAAACACCTGTTAAGATCTTCAATTAGCGGCCCTGCTTGAGGGCTCAGGCACTGGTTTCCAGAAGTCAGTAGCAGGAACTCCAATGAGAAACACTGCCGTGTGTCAGCAAGAGACATTGTAGCTGTGTGTCTGGAGTCCCCTTGGCAGATAAAAGAAGGTCATTCACAGTGACCACATTGCAGTTAATCTACTTTCTCTGCCTTCTCTTCCTTTCTCCAGTTGTTTCTTTGACAAAAATAGTTAGACTTCTTCAACGTAACAACTACTTTCTGGGTTTTTAGTGTAGTGCAAACATAATGGGGTGTGAGGAAGAGAGAAGACACACACACACACACACACACACACAGAGAGAGAGAGAGAGAGAGAGAGAGAGAGACAGACAGACAGACAGACAGACAGAGACAGAGACAGAGAGACAGAGACTGAGAGACAGAGAGACAGAGACACAGAGACAGACAGACAGAGAGGGAGGGAGGGAGAAAGGTGGTCTGTTCCATCTATGACAAAGAATCTAATCTCACACTCTGGTGACAACGTCAACTACAGATTTTTCAAGTACCAGCCTTATTTTTTTTTTCTTTTAACTAGAAGATGCTTGGTTTGTTTGTTTCTTGCTTACAGTTCCAGGGTGTTAGAGTCCATAATGGTGGTGAGGTGAGGCACGGTAGCAGGTGGCTCAGAAGAAAGCTGACCACATCTTCCATTCGCTCACAGGAAACAGAGCAGACATTAGCCCTTTTTTTGTTTGTTTGTTTGTTTGGTTGCTTTCCTCTCCTTGCCAATGCTTTTAGGACACTTTAAAGTTAAGCATTAATGAGTCCTAATGCCAGAAACATGGGGAGGAGGGAAAGCTGATGGCCCGAGAATTACATTTTCTGTGCAATTAACCTCTGCAGTAGACAACTTAGGTCCAACTTTGCCAGCGGGAGGTACAGACAATGATACAGAGAATGACACCAATAGAGACTGGGGCAGGAACGGCTCCCAAAAGACGCCCCTGGTATGGCCCCATGGCCCCAGACATCAGTCAGGGAAGACTTGCTTCCATTTCACAGATGAGAGCCTGGATTATGAAGTCAAGTGAAGAGAGAACGGGTCGTTTATTGGATTGTTTCAATAGGAGATGCCCAGAAGACAAGCGCCTACGGCTGAGAAACGGTCTAGTAGGAAGATTGATGTAAAAATATGCTTTTCCTGCTTGCTGGCTTCCCCACTTCCTCCACCTAACTCCTAAAGACACCTACAAATTACCACGCTGTGCTACTGAAAAACCACTCTTTCATGTTCAGCAAACAATCTTTGAGTGAACTTGATGTGTCAGACACTGCTACGTGAAAGAAATACAGTCATAAGGGGAAAAAAATTAGGGTCTCCTTGCAGCTAATGGGATATCACCACTGTGACGGATGAGTGGCATGAAAGAGGAAAAATGGTGCCCAAAGAATGTCATGCGAAGTATAGCAGTTAAGACAGGCATCTCTGGGGCCTGTCCTCATATATTTCAGGTGAAATATACAGGATGAAAGGCCTTAGGGATATAGAGGATAGGGGTATGTCCCAGGCAAATGGAATGGCATACATGAGGCCTCGGGGTAAGAAAGGTTTCTATCTATTCAGGAGAAATTGGGGTGCTGCGACATGGCAGCAGCTGGAAGGGGAGACTGGAAGGCGTGATAAGGTCCTTAGAGGCCCCGCTGACCTCAAGAAGAAGTCTGTGTGTTCTCCACAAGCCATGTGCAGGCTTTGGAGCAGTGTGGTTTGACTGGAAGTCCTACAGCCTGTGCTGTCCCATATGACAGCCACCAGCTCCTTGACTACTGAGCAATTTTAAATGGTCCCTGGTTTAGGCAGCGGAGTTTTGAAGTGTGGAAAAGCTACAGGGGAAACAATGGTGGGCTTCAAGAATGTGAGGGGTCAAGATTCTGGCCTGGCACAGGAGACAACTTCCTGAACAGAACACCAACAGCCCAGGCCTTAATGTCAACCATTAATAAATGGGACCTCATGAGGCTGAGAAGCTTCTGTAAGGCAGGTGACACTGTCAAGAGAACAAAGCGACAGCCTACAGACTGGGAAAAGATCTTCACCAACCCTTCATCTGACAAAGGTCTAATATCCAAAATATATAAAGAACTCAAGAAATTAAACACCACCAAACCAAATAACCCGATAGAGAAATGGGGCTCAGATCTAAACAGAGAATTCTCAACAGAGGAATATCAAATGGCTGACAAACACTTAAAGAAATGCTCGACCTCCTTAGTCATCAGAGGAATGCAAATCAAAACGACACTGAGATTCCATCTTGCACCCATCAGAATGACTAAGATCAATAACTCAACTGACACCACATGCTGGCGAGGATGTAGAGAAAGAGGAACACTCCTTCATTGCTGGTGGGAATGCAAACTAGTACAACCACTTTGGAAACCTATCTGGCGCTTTCTCAGAAAAATGGGAATAGGGCTTCCTCAAGGCCCAGCTATTCCACTCCTTGGAATATACCCAGAAGATGCACTACCACACAACAGGGACATATGCTCAACCATGTTCATAGCTGCCTTATTCATAATAGCCAGAACATGGAAACAGCCTACGTGTCCCTCAGTAGAAGAATGGATAAAGAAACTGTGGTACATTTACACTATGGAATACTAGTCAGCTATTAAAAACAAGGAATTCCCGAAATTTGTGGACAAATGGATTGAACTAGAAATTATCATAATGAGTGAGTTTACCCAGAAGCAAAAAGTGTTAAATGGTATATACTCACTTATATTGAGACACTAGTCCAAGGGGTACGTCCCCATGAAAAACTTTACCTACCAGGAAAGTGGGTCAGAGGGGAGGACATCCTATTGAGACTTTAGGTGTGAGAAGCCTGGGAGAATGAGGAAATAGAAGGATCCAGAGGGTCCTGGAAAACTACAGGCAGGTCTGGGCCCTGGGGTCCTCCTCAAACCATGGCACCAGCCAAGGAAAATATAGGCAGTAAACTTCGAACCCCTACCCAGACTAGCCGATGGACAGGACATTCTCCACAGTTAAGTGGAGAAGGAGATCTGACTTTCACACAAACTCTGGTGCCCCATATTTGACCATGTCCCTTGGATGGGATGCCTGGTGGCACTCAGAGGAAGGATAATAGGTCACCAAGAAGAGACTCGATACCCTATGAGCATATGCAGGGGGAGGAGGTCTCCCTCAGTCACAGACATAGGGGAGAGGAATGGCGGGGGGAAGCGGGAGGGAGGGAGGAATGGGAGGATACAAGGGATGGGCTAACAACTGAGATGTAATTTGAATAAATTAATAATAAGAAAAGAAAAAAAAAAAGATTCTTGCCTGGGAGACTGATGGAATGCAATGCCATTTACCACAGCAGGAAGTGCTGGGGGAGGGACAGCTCTGAGAGAGAGGGGGCATTTCACTCTTGTGATCTTCAGCCATATGCATAGAACTGGCAAAAGGGAGCTGACTATTAGAGTCTGCACCTTGATATATGTTCCATGGACTCTGAGCCTCAAAGACTTGCTATCAAAGGGAAAGTAAGAGTCACCTGATTGTATGTCAAGATCAAATTTAAAGATAAATTGAACATGGTTCAATTAAAGCACATTCTCACCCCTCACCCCCCCCCCCCCCCCCGTGTTCCTCTATTCAGAGCGATCATCAGGGAGGCACAGAAGCAGGGAGCATCTTCCCAGGCTTGCACGTTTATTAGATATGTGTTGAGATATTGCTTTCCAGCATTTCCCAAAGCATACCATTTTAAGTGGTCCGCAGGACAGTTTGGGGCAATACAAACAGTGTAGGAAAGAATGGGAAAACTTATCGTGGGAATGTCATTCCCTTTTGTAATTTCTCCTCCTCTCTGATGGCAGAAGAAAGTCCCCAGTTGTTATGAGCAGGCTCTGACCGTTAGCTACTGCTAAACTCCATTTCAAATAGGAAACAGATCTTAATCTCCCAGTCCTGGGCAGGCAACAGAATCCAGTTAAATAACATTATTTTGTTTTTAATGTTACAGTTACTTTTTCTCTCCTTTTAAGATAATTTAAACACTTTTTTTTAAAACCCGCCCGAAGCCTGCAGAGGTTTAAATTTACAGATTGTTTTTCTCTAACCAATGGAGAATAAGTTGTTGAAGGACTCATGCCCCCTAATTATTCAACAGAGTACATCTAAGCGGCACGAACAGTCTTTTCATAACCACAGCATAACTATTAAAATGAAGAAATTTCCATTCAAGCTACAGACATCCCTTGAGTTTAGCCAATGGCATCACTTGTCCTTCAGGGCCGCTTAATGCTGCCCTCTTGTCCTGGGCCTTCAGTCTGCTTTTTAGTTTTCCTTTAACTTTCACAACTTTGACACTTCAAGTGCCACAGACTAGTTATTTTGCAGAAAGCCCCTCAATTTGCATTTCTCTGCCATTTCTTCATGATTAAATTCAGATTACAGGATCTGGAGAGAGGGCTCCGTGAGTAAGAGCATTTGTTGCCCTTGCAGAGGAGCCAGGTTCATTTCCCAGCATTCACATCGTGGTTTGCAACTGTCTGTAACTCTAGTTGTGAGGAATCTGACCCTCTCCTGACCTTCACAGGGACCAGGCACACATGCAGCGAATGAGCCATACAGGTAAAACACTCATATACACTTAAAAAAATTCATATTTTGCACCTTAGGTGAAGTATCACCGACAGGACGCCGTGCTCTTAGCACTGTCTCCCAGCAAATGTCACGTGGTATTGATGCACCCTGGTGCTGCTACCATTGACTTTGACTGCTTGTCGGAGGCAGCATTGTCTTGATTTCTAACTGATCAGGCATCTTCTGTTATAGAAAAAAAAAAAAAAACCTTTAACAGTGTAAAACATTCTGTCCTCATACAAGCTGAAGCACTCGTTTTAGCATCCATTGGCATTTCTTAGATGAGTTGATTACGACTTTGATGGTTGCCAAACAGTGGAATTATAATTCTGTCATTCCTTCTGTGGAGAGGAAATGCTTTCCCAGCCTATTTGCTTGCTGTAACCTCAGGGGACTCATAAATTACTATGTCATTTGTACTCTTAGGCTCTTAATAGCCCTTTTTCAGGTTCAAGTTGCCCCAGGTTTGACTAACAAAAGCCTCTTTGTCCTCTCACTCTCAACCTGTCTGGTCACTCTCTGAGGACTTTCTTGCTTTGGGGACAGTTCTTTGTGTTCTTTCCTGTAAGCTCTGATGGGGTCACTCCCCTATGTATCTTGTCCAGTGAGAACTGGTATTTAGAAGCAAAGACCAGAGTGCTAGCTGCCTCACTGATACTCACATATGGCTGTCTTTATATACACATATACCTACAATTTACTTAGGAACACACAGACATATGCGCATCTATGAAGACACACAGTTCTATATTTAACGGTCTCCCCGCTTTTCATAAACTCGTGCTAGCTCCAGCTCAACGCTTGGGTTTCATTCTCATCTTTTCCACATTCCTCACTCCCTTTCCAACAGTAAGAGATCTGGCTTCCATGAGCAATGCTGTCTTCTTGGCTCCTTCCCCATAGCTTCCCCAGCCCCAGCTGTGTTTCTGTGGCTCTGTCACCACCCTGTGGGTCATCTCCCCTTCATCCCATTGTGCCTGCTCATCGTTGTCTTAAATTCTCGGTGTTAATTTCAACCTCTTTGCAGAGCCCATCAAGTTCTGACGCGTGCGCTGTGTCTCTCGCTGTGTTCTTTGCCTCGCAGTATGCCTTCCAATTTGCTTCCTGGCATGATAAGTCATATACAAAGGGCTTTGGTTAAGAAGCCTTTTACACTGTGGCAGCCAGATGTCAGAGACAGAAAGCATTAGAGAACTGATGGGTCTCAGACTTCTGATGGGTCTAGGACCCAGACTGAGGACCACAAGTGCTTCTGCGTGTTATCCCCACCCCAAGTGGGACAAGATGGGCAGCCAGTGTTAGGGAGAGCAGAATGCTTTGGCTGTACCAAAACAGTTGTCTGCTACATCCGCTAAAAGGACAAAGAGATTTTTCTCCAATATTTGCTGGGAGAACTTGATAGAACCTCTAGAGGTAAAATTCACCAAGATGCAGGGCCCACTGTGTCTGGGTTCCCACAGAGTTTAACTCCCAGACTGGTCCATGCTGAGCCTCTCCCAGTGACAATCCAGGCTTTCCTGTTCAAGCACTGGAGGCCGCAGAGGCTCAGCACACAGGTTTCTGCTGAGTGGGTTTGAGTCTCTGTATTCATCTATATCCTATCTCCAGGTTGGTAAAACGAGACTTTCTCCCGGGTCTGACTTCTACTGCTAAGAAGGCTGAGATTTTCTTTTAGGGCTTGTTCAGCTTTCTGTTTGTTTTAACAAAGTCACAATATGTCAGACTGGTAAGCGAAAGTCTAAAATCCATACTGTAAACATGTCTACTTGAATTAAAAACTGAATCTGGAGGACAACATTATTGATAGGGGGCCAGGGTAGAAACAGTGTCTGTCTTAACCACTTGCCAATGCGTATGTAGGTCTTTAATCACACATGTGTATTGCAGGGGGCCATCTGTCCCTGAAAGAAAGGTTGTGCATGGCACAGGGCTGTCAGCAGTGATTTATGAGCTTCTGCATTTGAGGACACAGCTGTTCCAGGTTGCACTGACTCAACTCCCGAGGGCAGTTCCTGGACACCTGCCTCTCCTGGGCAGTGTGTATCTGTGTAGCCAACTCTCCAGACCTCAGGGATGCTGCTTCCTCTTCCATGCTCAGTCTGCCTCCATGTCTCTCTCCCCTATCTCCTGTGCCCCTCTTCTCGTAGGCCAGCTCAGCCCAGAGAGCCTTTTTTCAGCACAACTGGCTTGTATGCCCCCACTACCATTGTGAGACTTACCTATTTAATGCCTACTTCCCTGTTGGTGCCTCAGTCCACCACGCTCCCTCTCACTTTACAGGAGTTTGTCTTGGAAGTATGGAAGAACAAAGGTTGAGTTTCATGCCGTAGTAGTGTGCTACCAAAAAAAAAAAAAATGTGCACTGATGTGTGTGCACAGTACAGGTTTGCGTGCATGTGCTTGGGGTACAGGAATGAGATATGAACTCATTCGCTCTCTTCTCTGACCTTGACAGTTAGTAAAAGCTGGAGGGACCATCTGGAGTTGGACCCTTGCCACGGGAGTAGAGAGTAGAGGCCAAGCAGACACATGGTGGTCCTCGGATCTCCCAGTGAGACTCTGAGTCCCTGGGAGCTCTCGTTGCCCTGACTTTTGCCGGGGAGACACTAGCACGTGTCTATCTGTCCCAGGTACAGCAAAAACAACAGAGCAAGTTAAAAAAAAAAAAAAAAAAAAGGCGGGGGGATTCCAACTCCAGTTTGGTGGTGAAGTTGTGAACTGGAGTTATTTATAGGCTCATGGGAAATGGGCAGCTGGTTATGCCGTCAAAGAGGACCCCCTCCCAGTAACCTGGAGACCTCCGTGCACAGCCTAAGGAAATAATGAAGGTGATCCCAGTCTTGTGAGGGTCTCCATTGGCTTACCACAGCTGCTTTGATGACAAGAACACCAACAGCCCTGCCACATCTGGAGGACAGCACACCCAGCAGCCCTTCATGAATTTCTCTTTCGGCTGAAGACAACAGACCTCTTCTTATATATATATATTTTTAAACCAAGGAGCTGCCTGATACATTCCTCTGCCTTTGAGTCAAGAAATGTAACCCATCTGTAACAGAGATTATTGTGATAAGAAAGCACGTCAATGCTCCTAGCTCAGAGCCTGGATATGAAAATTCAATTTATAGATAACTCTGAGTGTGTCGGGCCCTAAGATAAGCAGCCTTGAACCTTTAGCTCGTGAGTTCTCAAGGTGATTCTTTGAAGATGGGATGCCTGCTTTGTCAGGGTGGACGGACACTGGGCCATGGGGAAGGCCACAGAAGTGGGCTTTGTTTCCAGGTCAGGCCAGTATTCAACATGTTTACAGACTCTTTTCCTTCTCCATGTCTGCATCTTCCTACTCAGCTCAGCTGTGAAGGGTACCAATGTGGGAGGCTGCTGCAGGGACCATGATTATGGGACACTGCCTCCAGGTAAGGTCCCCCGAGCCCCACTTCTGTGAACTCTGGTAGTAATCTGTTGGAGATGCCAAGCAGAACTGTGTCTGCCACATTCTCCCTTCCGGGAACATATCCAGAACGCCAGGCACTGGGGCAGAACTCAGTAGCGGAAGGCAGGTTGCTAACGGGCTAGTGGCTTCCTGAAGCTCCGACGGATACAGGCAAAATAGTGTAGACCAAAATGGAAACACCACACACTGAACCTGCAATAGCCGGGTCCCTGAAAGATGGGTGCAGTTCTCAACCTTCCTGGGCTCTGTGAGCCCCTCCCCACAGCAGCACCCACGCTGTGCTCTCACTCTCTGGGACATCTGCTTTGACGCCAGCCGGAACTCCACCCACAGTGAGAGCACCAACCTACAACTAGGTTTCTACATGTGGATCACACCCGCGGCAAGGGGGCCAACAAGGAATAAACCGCTTTCGAGCCCATTTGGGCCCGGGTGCTCACACCGAGGCTTCAGGTTCCATCTTCCTCTGCCTTGGCTTGGACCTTCCGGCGTTGGGTCTGCAAGGTGGACGCCTGTACCACTGAGGAAAAGAAAAGCCAGGCTTTTCCCGCTCCACGTCCCCTGTCCACCATCTCACCCACACCATCTGGACTCGGGTGGAATCTGAAGAAAGGGGAGAAGACCTGTGTTCTGGGAACAGACGCCGCAGGTCAGGTTTTTGCAGAGCAGCTCACGGTTGCTCCGAAGGCTCCTCAGAGTTTGAGCGCTGCTTTTTCTCCTCTTATGTCTGTTCCCCTCTCGACTGGTAACTTTTTGGGTAGAGGCCCAGCTGTATTCTTTCAGTTTGACAGTGGACTCTCAAAGGAGCCTCCGACAGTCAGCCCCCAGTTGCTACAATCAATCCAGAGCATACGCTCCTCCTTCAGCCAAAGAACCTTGCATTTTGTCGGCCATGCCCGTTGTCCTAGCTACCCTCCCTCCTGATCTGTGTCCTTGTATGCTGAGGGGCAGAGGGGACTGGAGGTGGAGGAGGGACTTTGACTGAAGAATGGAGGGCAGAGCTGTTGTAGCATCCAGGAAGGGGGGGTCAAGTCCAAGGTCCGTCCTTCCTCAGCAGAGCCCCGGGCTATGGAGCCGGCTGCAAGCGTTAGCTGGGTCCGACTTGACTACATTAGCGTTTCTGTAATAATCCATAAAGCGCAGGACGTGAGTCAAATGCAAGTTCACTGTGTAAGAGATCTGTCTTCATCACGTTAATTGAACTTTCGGAGCAGATGGGTTTCCTTTGCGAGCCACATTTTATTACGTTTCATTAGCATCATGCTAATGGCAGTACAATAGCAGAAACTCTGGACGTTAAAACCATTTTCTGATGGCTCAACTACATTTTCTGTGCCGTTAACTTGAACGCTGGCCCTGATGACTCAGACTTTCTCTCTGCTTTCTCTTTTCATCTGCAAGTTCCTGAGGCACCTCACAAACCCAGCTTACAACATTTAGGTTGGATTTTTTTCTTTTTCTCCTAAACTAAGTTTTTGTTAAAACTAATGAAGTTCGGGTTTGGTTTGGTTTTTGTTTTCCCCTCCCCCTCTAGATCATTTTGGTCGAAGGGTCTGGTTGACCATGAGCACCAGCATGTCGTTCTGTCCTTTCTCTGTTCTGTTCCTGTTTCAAGATGCGTAGTTTTCTCTCAGTGTCAGGGTGTCAAGGGACTCAGCTACAGAAATCCTGCAGATATCAAACCTGTATATGCGTCTGTGAGATGGGACGCCCGCCTACAGTCTATGCATGTCTTCTTATGCTTTCTAAATCACCTCTGGTTACTCTTAATACCTGATACAATGTAGGCCTCCTGCTAATAGTTGTTTATACTGTATTGTCTAGGGAACAAGAACAAGAAAAAATTGTCTCTACATGCCCAGTACAAGTAAATACTTTCCAGATATTTTGACCTGCAGTTGGTTGAATCTGTTGAAGTGGAATCCATGGGCATAAAGAATTAGCCAACATATAATGAGATAACATTTTAAAAGATTTGTGGTTCTCCTCTTCTCGGGGGGTGGGAGGTGGGGGTCGGGGTGGGCTGATAACCAGAAGGAGCAGGAGACGAGATGCAGGGCCTGGAAGGCTGTAAGCAAGACAGAGATCAAAGACCCTGGGGAACCACTTCAGGAGCTAGTTCAACTTTACTCAGGGAGAACAAAGGCTACATAGCCTCTGGGAAGTGGGTATGGGGTTTCCAGGATAGGTGTTCATAATTGATTGAAACCAGGCACTTTAAGGATGCTTGTTTTACATTTGGCAGCACGGTCCTGTCACATGAACAGGAACATAGTACCTAATTATCTTATAGGTGCAGGGAGGGGAGAGCTAGCAGGGAGTTGTGTCAAGGGCCATATATCAAATGTGGTTAGGGGCATCTATGTCTAAAGACAACTCTCCAGATGGAGTCAGGCAGAGAGCCAAAGGCCCTGTGGGGAGAGGGCGTCCTACACCTAACACCAAGCTCAGAATTGCTATCTGGACCTGGAGGACTGCATCTCAAACAGCAGGGTCCTTCCAACAAACACCGATGCAAAAGAGATGCCCAAATCCAAATCCTGAGGTCATCGCTTCCTATTGTGTGGCCTTAGGGAGCTATTCTGTTGCTTTAAGCTAAGTTTTCTGTCTATGTGGAGGCATCAGATTCTCTGGTTCAGGATTTCAGCCAGTGCATGGTGAGTTGTGACTGCAGGTCCTGAGGCAGAGATGGAGCCAGCCACCATGTTTGAGGTCCTTGGAGGTCCTTGTCAGGGGCCCAGCATTTATTCTCTGTAAGTGGGAGTCTCCTGGAGGCTCCTCAATGGTCCCATTCATATAGTAGAAAATTATTCTGGAAGTTTCATTGAGTGTTGACTACAGAGGAGAGCGGGAAGGAGAGACCAGAGAGGAGGCTGTGTGGAAGATGGTTTAGATTAGTAACATAAAGAGGAATGGTCAAGGTGAGGGTTTAGGGAGTGGGGCATTGATGATGGGTGAGAGGTTAAGATGGTAAGAGTTCCCCTGCCAAGTGTCCACATGACTCTGAATCCATCTAACTGCTCCCAGGCCTGGGCTTGTGGCCCTCTGCCCTACTGTCTGCCATGATACCCAGAAGGACTCATCTTCTTAGAGTTTTCCTGGGCTGCTGACAAGCAGAGCCCCAAGTCATTTCCATGCCAAAGGCAAGAATGGAGGCTCCTGGGAACTCTTGGGTGAGCGTCCCTGACTGCGGTGTTCATGTGTGCAGTTTTTCTGTTCTCTGGAGTGCTTTAACATGGTGTAGCAGCTTTTGTCTCATTTGGATCCTGGGCCTTGAGGCATTAAGTTATCCCATTTCACAGATCAGCGAACTGAAACCAGGAGAAGGTAGAACACACACTCAAGGGCAGAGGATGGGAAGGTTGGGGTCTTAACGAGAGATGCTAGGTAAGTTCAAGATGAGCGTAGGAAAAGAAAAACTGCAAATCTAGTAATAAAGTCTAAGGTGTCTAAAGTGTTTACAGCTTGAAATGTGGTCGATGTAATTCTTTAATTTCCTTTGCCTGCTGACTTGAGGATAATCTTTTCTCAATAAGAAACAGAGGGACTTGGAGATGCGGCTCGGTGATTAAGAGACCTCACTGCCCTTGGAGAGACTAGGGTTTGATGCCCATCACCCACATGGTACCTCACAACTGTCTCTAATTCCAGTTACAGGAGGATCTGGTGCCCTCCTCTGGCCCTTGAGGGCACTGCACACACATACATGCAGGCAAATGTGTGTGTGTGTGTGTATACATATATATGCATATGAATGGAACTAATATTTGCTCCCCACATAAACCTACAAATAGTCTGTACTTTTCTCAGTTGCTCCTAGCGACGTCTCTAGAATATTAATTATCACCATTTTGCTGGCTAAGTTATTGAGGCAGGTCTGGTCCTCAAATAGCTTAGATCCCGTAAGACACTCTGGTCCCACACTGAGTGGAATTGTCGTTAGGACCATCTGAGGCAAAACTTCATTGAGAGGAGCAAGTTCAGAAGATGGGCTGTACTCGGTTGTTAGTGATGTGAGCCCTGGGTACTTGAACACTTGTCAAGAGTAGGGTTTAAGTAGTCTCACCACACGCCTCAAAACTATTTGAGGTAATGTATATGTTAATGACCTGGATTTAGCCGTTCTACAATATATGTGTATGGAAAAACATCTCGCTGTATATAAATGTACATCAATTTAGCCAATTAAGAGAAGAAGTCGGACTGTGACCGTTCGTAATACTGTGTGCCGTCTACGCAGAAAGGATATCCTGTCAGAGATGATTTCTCCAAGGGCCTCCTAATGCCATCCCTAAATACGGATGTCAAAATGTATCACACTCTGGGGAGGCTGCAGCCATCTCAAGATTGCATGTTTTAATGGCTGAAATGGGAAAACATAGCTTGAGTTTATAGTAAAAAAGAAAAAAAAAGTTTCACCTCAGGGAAAGCTGTGCATCAGGAAGACAGCAAGGAATGGGAGCACCACCTGAGCTCCCTGGGAACCCTGGAGGCTCCTGCAGGAAGCAGTAGGCCAGGCCCTTGGCTAAGAACCTCTCTCCACTCGCTGCCAAGTCCCTGCCTTGTCATTTGTCAAGCAAACGGGCAGTGTCACCGTAGATTATGTCGGCAGGAATGAGAACATGAGGGCTGAAAACACATCTGAGATTGAAAAATGTTTCTGCCCTGAAATATATAGTGTTGGCAGACAGGGGGAGACGTAAATCTTTGCTCCATTAATGAAACAGGGGCAGGCGTCCTTCAGCACTGTGCTCGCTCCTTAGTTACAAGTCAGGACTCCTTAGGAGCACAGGATGACTCCAGCAGCTGTAAATCTGGAACTACAGCAAGACAGGAGGCCAAGGGCCAAAAGGTCAAATCAGAGGTCCAACTGATTTCTATCAGACCCAGGTGTTACCCATAGGTACGTGTGCATGGGTATGTGTGTGCATGTATATGTGTGAGTGCTTGTGTGTATGTATGTGCGTGTTCACATGTATACGCGCATGAGTTTATGTGTTTGTGAATGTGTGAATGTGTGTGTGTATGTGAGTGTGTGTGTGTGTGTGTGTGTGTGTGTGTGTGTGTTAACTGGCTTAATGTTTAATGTTTAATTTTTTTAAATTGTGACTAAACATGCCATGTTTTTTCCTTCTGGGGAGAGAAAAGAAGATCGGGCAATTCTGGGCCCATTTCCTAAATGAGTTGACCAGGTGGGAACAACAGCCCTCTTTGACACGCATGTTACCCTCAACTGCACCCATTACATCTCTAAGTTAGCTGTGCTTTGGAGGTGGTCTGGGTGTTGGGCGTTCTGAGAACTGCCAAAAGTCCTTTGCCCACGTTCTGGACCCAGGTTTCTCCCTACCTTCCATGACTCAGCATCGATGCCCGCCTGCCCCCATCACCACTAAGGGCCAACATCATCACTAAGGGCCAATGCGGTACGTTTCCACCATCACCACTGGCCATCATCCTGTTAGCATGCTCCATTGCCCCCTACAAAGCCCACCATCACGACCTAATCTGCCTCTCTCTGTTTTCCCATTCAAAGGCAGCCATTTTGCACAATCATTGTCCCATCCCCCAATACATCTCTTGTGTCAGGTCTGTTGTGTGGTGTGATTTTCTTTTTATTTTTGAATAATTTATTCAGATTACATCCCAAACGTTTTCACCTCACTTGTATCTTCCCCTTACCCTTCCCTCCCTCTTTCACTCTATTCCCCTCCCCTAGATCTGTGATAGAAGGGGACCTCCTCCCCAACCATGATGGCAGCCTATCAGGTCTCATCTGGATAGCCTGCTTCCCTTTTCTCTGAGTGCTGTGAGGCCTCCCCATAAAGGGGAAGTGGTTACATAGGGGCCACCAGAGTTCGTGTCAGAGGCAGTCCCTGCTCTCCACACAACTGTGGAGAATGCGCTGTCCATTGGCTAGGTCTGAATAGGGAGTCTAGGTTTACTGTATGCATTGTCCTTGCTTGGTACAGTAGTTTGTGCAGGCTCCCCTGGGTCCAGATCCCCTAGCCTTGATGGCCTTCTTGAAAGGTTCCTGGACCCTCTGGGTCCTTCTGTCTCCCCATTTTTCCATACCACTCTCACCTGAAGTCCCAATAGCAAGTCCCAGTATCTGTCCCAATCCCCTGCTGAGTGAAGACTCTCAGATGATATCCATGTTAGGCTAGTATCCAATTATAAATGAGTATATTCCATGTATGTCTTTCTGGATCTGGGTTAACTCACTTGGGATGATCATTTCTAGTTCCATCCATTTGCCTGCAAATTTCAAGATTTTCCTGTTTTTAATAGCTGAGTAATATTACATAGTTTAAATGTACCACAGTTTCTTTATCCATTCTTCAACTGAGAGACATCTAAGTTGTTTCCAGATTCTGGCTATTATGAATAAGGCTGCTATGAACATGGTTGAGCAAATGTCCTTGTGTGGTAGAGTATCTTTTGGGTATATTCCAAGGAGTAGAATAGCTAGGTTTTGAGGTAGCTCTATTCCCAATTTTCTGAGAAAGCACAAGATTGATTTCCAAATTGGTTGTATAAGTTTGCCCTCCCACCAGCAGTGAAGGAGTGTTCCCTTTTCTCCACATCTTGCCTGCATGTACTGTCACTTGAATTTTTGATCTTAGCCATTCTGATGAGTGTAAGATGGAATCTCAGAGTAGTTTTGATTTGCATTTCTCTGATGACTAAGGACATTGAGCATTTCTTTAAGTGTTTCTCGGCCGTTCAATATTCCTCTGTTGAGAATTCTCTGTTTAGCTCTGAACCCCATTTCTTAATTGGATTATTTAGTTTGGCAGTATTTAATTTCTTGAGTTCTTTATATAATTTGGATATTAGCCCTTGGTCAGCTGTGGTGTGATTTCTGTGGCATTCCTTGGCCCTCATCTCCAAGACACTCCTTTGCTGTAAAACCCTTTCACTGGATGTGTCCCTGAGGGTTCCTGTGTTGGCAGCCTGGTCCAGAACATAGGAAGCTAGAGAAAGGTGGGCGTGGTTTTGTCATTTGGAGCACTTCCCCCAAGAAAGAATTAATTGTGTGGCCCCAGGAGCTGTCAGAAGGAAGAGAACTCCTTATCAGAGGGAAGGGTCTACCCCTCCTCTCTTCTCTGGCCTCTCGTCATGTTGTCTTCCCTCTGCATGAAGCTCCTGACCTCCAAAACAGTGCTAAATAAATGTCTTTTCTTTGCCCGGTGTCAGCATCTTGACATAACAATAGAGATGAGCTAAGATGCCTGCCCAGACTTGCTGGCATTTAAGTTGGCAGTCCAGTTTTAGATGTGACTTACAGTGTCAACATCTCAAAAGGGGGCTTTTGTCCAGTTGCCCGTCCATCTCCATTGAAGACTTTTTTTTCCTTCCCAGCAGCCTCCCAGGCACATCCAAGGGGACCAGCTTTGCATTTCAACAGCAAAGGAGGCTCCTTCCCTTCTCTATCACCCCTGTGGCTTTATTTTAACAAAGAAGAAAATGAGTCCCTGTGAGGAGATTGTAGGCTTGCCATCTCTTTGAGGGTCTGGGATGAGAGGGACTACGGGTCAAACTTTAAAGATAACCCATTTGGTGCTTTGCAGCTGTGGAGTCTTTTCCCTCTGCATCAGTTTTTTTTTCTGCCCATTTTGTTCTAGTCTCAAGAAAGGGCAGGATTTTAATAATATCTCCCTGGGAATGGCTCTCTTCATGCGTGAATTATTTCTCATTTACAGAGGTCTGTGAGATGCTTTTTCCCCCTGTGGGAAATGATGAGTGTTTTCATTGCTAGACACGTCGCTGTCAGAATTCAGGGAATTGATGGCTGAGACTCTTTTCCCAGAGTCCCTCTGCAGTTGCCAGCTTGGCTGTCACATCCCGGAAACAGAAGCTCCTGTCAAGGCATGTAGGAAACTTGTCACAGCCACCGTGGCTAGTAACAGGTGACTGCTGTCGTAGAATATAGGCAGGTGAAAGTCTGTGAGGGGCCAGTTCCTTTCCCTCACAAGGACCTTTGGGAGTACTAACGTTATTGTTTCTGTAGAGACAGAGAAGCTCAGAGAGGTTGGAACACTGTCCCAAGGTCGCCCAGCCAGTAAATACCAGAACTCATATTTAAGGCTGCTCTGTCAGCTCCCAGCACACTCCCTGCTCTTCTAGACTTCCCTTCCTGTGCTCCTTCCTCTAAGAGTTCCCAGCCAGGAGCCTGGTTCACTTTGGTTTGTTTTTTTTTTTTTTTTCTAAGGCAATTTTCTTTGTTTTTTTTTTTTTTTAATTTTTATTTTATTTTATTAATTTATTCTTGTTACATCTCAATGGTTATCCCATCCCTTGTATCCTCCCATTCTTCTCTCCCTCCCATTTTCCCCTTATTCCCCTCCCCTATGACTGTATATGCTCATAGGGTATCAAGTCTCTTCTTGGCAACCTGCTGTCCTTCCTGAGTGCCACCGGGTCTCCCCCTCCAGGGGACATGGTCAAATGTGAGGCACCAGAGTACGTGAGAAAGTCATATCCCACTCTCCACTCGACTGTGGAGAATATTCTGACCATTGGCTAGATCTGGGTAGGGGGTTAAAGTTTACCGCCTGTATTGTCCTTGACTGGTGCCTTAGTTTGAGCAGGACCCCTGGGCCCAAATCTGCCTATCATAATGTTCTACTTGTAGGTTTCTAGGACCCGAGCCTGGTTCACTTTGAACGCTGGAGGGATGTTTTCTGAGGTGTGTGCACATATATATCAGCCGGTTCTCTGTTACTATAACCAAATAACTGAGCTATCTGGTTCATAAAGAGGTAGGGTTTACTTCAGCTACAATTTGGGAGTTCCAGGGCATCATTGGTGGGGTAGGCCTCATGGTGGGAGGGACCACAAAGCAAAACCAGTCCTCATGGTCAGGAAGCAAAACAGAAAAGAGGATTGGGGGGGGGGGGGCACAATCCCCTCTGAGGGCCATCCTCAATGACTAAGGACACCTTCCAGGCCTTCCTTGCTGCTTCAAGGTCCCCTGCTCTCCTAACAGTGCCATCTGGGGTTTAACACATGGGCCCTTGAGGAACATTCTAGATTTAAACAATTTTAACGATATCACAATGGGACCCTTTCCGCATGACAATCCCTGAAAGAGTCTTTAGTTTGAGCACCGGGTCCCAACTTGCACAGATGCGAAACCCACGCCTTTCAGAGGTCTTGGTTCGCCAAAGACTGACTAGCTTAGAATGAGAATCTGCACTCTGCCTGGCTCTAAGCATGCCCCATGCTTTGCTTTTTTATTTACTAAAGTGTTTGAGGTATGGTAGCCCCCAAAAGTAGTGTTCATATCACTTGTAAGATGTGAAACACATTCAGGAAGTCACGGGACATGCCCTTCATATTTAATAATCTGCACTAGTACAAACCCATGCTGGAAAGAGAAAACATTTAAAAGCTCAAGCTTTGTTTTTGCTCGTGCTTTCATCAGAGCAAACTTTGACTTGGGTAAAATAAGGGAGTTACGTTTTTTGTTTTATAATGAAAGAGATGAATGCAATTAAAAACCGGGGGTGGGGGCGGGGCATGGCACAGCAAGGACTTCCAGGATGGTCTGAGTGACAGAGGCTTGGGATGTAGAAGAGTCACTGATGGCACTGGTGGGTGGTACCCACAGAGCAAGCCCTGCCAGCCCCCCTCATGCCCACGTCCACCCCTGCAGGGGAGAAGCAGCTAGGATGCAGGCAGATGCTGGGCCTCTCTGTGTGGGTCCTTTGCCATTAGCCAAGTCTGTTCTGCTTCTCCAAGTGACACAATCAGGGCTGGCTGGTGCAGATGGAGACTAGGAAATGCACCTGCCATTGCAGTCAGGTGGCGTGCAAGGTCTTTGTCCTCACCCCTACCCCTGTCAGGAGGAAGGGGGCCTCTAATGAGAGGAGGCAGCTCATTAAACCCCTCATAGCAGCATTTCTTTGCACAGAAAAATGCTCTGGGGATACGCTTAGGATTGCTTTCAGCTTTATCTCAGTCCACATGCATTTCTAGGGCTACAGGACGTGCTTTCAGGGAGCCAAGACCCCACTAGTAACGCATTCCTCTGTACAGACTCTATTTTGCCTAAAAGACGGTATGCTTGACCTTGGATCACAGTGATCCAAGCCCACCTCAGTACCACTTGGCGCAAACATGCTTGGTGAGACCAGGCTCCTAAACAGCTGCAGGTGTCTCATCTAGCACAGGGCCCTTCTCTGAAAGCTAACCCCTCTGCCATTTTAGGAGTAGACTCCTCCAGCCTTAGATGGTCTCTTTTCCACAGCACAGCTGACAGGACCTGGTGTGGATCTGTAGCTTCTCGCAGAAGCACTAGCAAGCTGCGGAGGTGGATGGGACATTCTCAGACACTGGGGCACATAGGTGAATCGGGCATCCAGACTGGACCATGCACCTCAGTTTCCTTAACTTGGATATCAGGAAATGTATTTAGAGAGAAAAGGCACATTTTAGTTGAATTATGGCATTGCTTACATCTTGAGAAGTTGCTGTTTCTAGATACCAACTGACACCTGGCGAGCCATTTCCCCACGTGCCACTCACTCCTCTGTGTCCTGTATGTTTATGCTGTCCCTGGTTCTGTGACTTCTCACTGATCATGACTTTCCTGACCCTTTGTCTCCTCCAAGAAGCCCTCTGTGAGTGACCTGGCAGTGTTTGGAGTCTAAGCAGTGCAGTACACGGTCTTGTACAAACGTGGTCATGCCAGGGCTGTGCTCAGTGCTCGAGACACAGACACTGACACATGCTCACTCTCTGCACCCAAGTGATGTTACCGAAAGAGGCAACCATGTGAAACCCACAACCATAATGTGCCGTCGGTGTTCAAACCACAGGAAGACAAAGGGACCTTTAATGTACCCTTGTAAAAGAAAAACTATTCTAAGCACCCATTGGAGCACTATGGATGGACATCCAAGGCGTCATAATAGGGGATGGAGGTTGAGCTCAATTCAGAATAAAGCAAGGACAGGTAGGGCTTTACAGCCAAGGAGCAGGAGGGGCAGTGACTGAAGAAGTAAGAAGAAGCATTAATGATTAGGGGATTCCTACTAAAGTGACGGAGCACAAGCACCACCCTAAGTAAACACCAGAGAGCGATTTCCTCACTGTTCTGGAGGTCAAGGTTCGGAGTTCATGCTGTCCTTCTCCTATTTTCCAAAGAAGAGGAGGCACCCTGACCTCTTAGGAAACACTGATGCAGCCCGCTCCTTCCTGCCACAGGCACCTTTGTGACTCTCTGCTTTACGCGGAGAAGCAGCGGCATCAGCATTGGCTGCACAAATGAAATTTAAGCCGCTGCTTACGCTTACCACTAATATTTGCATGGTTTGCCACCAGGACTTAGAACAAAATGATTAATGGGTTAAAAAAAAAATTAGGAAAGGTGTTCCAAGTAGCCTGTGCTGCCTTTCAACCACCTTTCCTTTCATTCCTCCTCCTTGACAATAGTTTTTAAATCATGAATTCTAGAACATGGTATACAAGCACCTTTGATTTCTTATAGATATGAAAAATACACGGCCCTTGGCTCCAGAAGTCCATACTTCTGGGCGGCCTCCAGGGGAAGATATTTGACAGTATCCATGGTAAGCGCACTTCCTCCTTCCTAACAGCCTAGCCCTGGGCAGCCAGCCTCGTCCAGTTGTCTGCTGCTCTCTGACATCTGACCTAAAAACCCAGTAGCTAGAAACAAGCACAGTATGGCTGTTGCCCACACTCCTGCAGGATACTGAGATAGTCACTTGCAGGGTCTCTCCCACAACTGTGCTCACAGTGGGGCAGGAGTCCCATTGTCAAAGGCTAGAAATCTAAGGTGGTGTGCCCCTGAGGTTGCCATGGTACCTGTCGGCCTCTGAGTTTGGGGGGGGGGGGCGGGGATGGGTTCCAGAGCAGCTGTTCTTTCCAGGGTCTCTCGATGTGACTTTGGTTTCAAAGCACTGTAAGTGGGCTGTGAGGGGGAGGCTTTCATGAGTGAGTGTTCCAGAAAGCCCAAAGTGAAAGATTCAAAGGCAGTTAAGGACAGGTAAGGATGCAGACGCCACATCCGCTGTGTTCTGTTTGTGACCGCAGTTACTAGGTTAACCCTCCCACCAAGGTCCCAAATGTTCCAGTGCCCTCAAATCGGTCAAATACCTTCCCAATTTCTCCTTATTTTATAAAGGAGATTAAGAACTCTTTTACAAAGTAGGCTCTTTAGTGGAGCATTCTAGCTGAAAATGACAGAAGCTGACTGCACCCAGCAGAGCTTTGCATAGTTGAGGTTGACTAAGAACCGGTGCAGGCTAGGCAGGAAGAGCTCGTCAGATCCGTTGTCTGTGACTGTCTGCCCTGGCCTCTCAGTAGGAGTCAATAATCCAGGAAAAACACCATGGCTCTCTGAGCTTAATCTAGGGGGCCAAACCTCTGTCTGGGGATCTGGCAGGAGGTCCTGTCACAGCGAGAAGGCATCTATATTTCCTTTGCAACACAAAATGACCTGATGGGGATGAGGCAATATCTTTATAGGACATAGATGTGGGGGAGCCGGTGCATTCCGTGCACAAGGATTCTTCATCACTTGGTTGCACGCTGTGTCTGTGACCACATATGGATCTGGAAGACCATGCAAGGAAGGGAGACTTGGAAGCTGGCTAGGTCACCTATTCTTCATCAAGCAACTTGAATAGTGTTGATCTTCACTGGACTCAGTTTCCTAACCTATCAAATGAAGGTGTGTAGAGTCTCCTCTGTAGGTCCTTGAGAGGATTGGTGATGACCTACACAGAGTGCGTTGTATGGTCTCTGGCCCACCATAGATGGTGAGATGCAATCAACGCAGCCATGGAACCTCTGACCTTCCTCCGTGATGGGTGTCACTATTGCAGTGATGAAACACCATGGCCAAAGCAACTCGGGGAGAAAAGAGTTAATTTGGCTTACATATCCTGAATCACAGTCCATTGAGGGAAGCCAAGGCAGGAGCTAAAACTGGCTAGGGATCTGAAGGAAATAGATGATATAAAGGCCACGAAGGGATGCTGCTTACTGGCTTGCTCACCATGACTTGCTCAGCCTACTTTGATAGAACCGAGGTCCACCAACCCAGGAATAGCACCACCCACATTGGGCTGGGCCATCCCACATCAATCACCAATTAAGAAAAATGCCCTACAGGCTTGCCTCCAGCCTGATCTTATGGAGGTGTTTTCTCAGTTGGGGTTTCCTTCTCACAGATGATTCTAGCTTGTGTCAAGTTGACATAAAATTAGTCAGCGTGATGGGCCTTGAGCTTATTCACTATGCAAAGACAAGAGGCAGTGTTAGGCCCACTGACCGTGTAAATCAGGTATGAACTGTGGAGCATCCGGCACACTACAAAGAAAGCAATACCTCTGCTCACCCCCAAGATGTTAGGAACTGTTTGCACCTGGAGTTTGGGAAAGAGGGTGACAGGTCTCATATGGCAAGATGTCTGAGCACAGATGTCACGACTTCAGATACAGGCAATACCTGGTGTGCTATTTTTAAGCTGTCATTCCTCAGGAATTACCTTCCTCTTCTTCTGTTCCCAGGCTTTTCTGTTCTTTAAGCAGGACTTTGTTCTTTTTCTTTATGCCTCTCTCCATCTAAAAGTGGCGGGATGAGTTCATGACTCCTGCCAGCCTCAGAACTGTGCGGCTCGGAGAATGTATTCAGGATCCTTTAATGGCGCTTTAATGTCAGGTGCAAAATGGAGCCTTTCCCACATCTTTAAAGCTTGCCTGAAAGGACAAAGTGGTCCTGTCATAGGCGGCTGTGATGCTCTCAGAGCCCTGATTCATCTCGGAAAAGATGAGTTCTTCATTAGGCACTCCTTTATTCACCTGGGAACCCACCACCTTTGGTGGGTAGAGAGGTCCGATTGCAACGCGGATAATTGCTTCCTTTCTTGCCATGACCCCTCAATCAAAGATTGTCATCAAGACATTCAAATCCTTTCTCTCCTCTGCCAGACTGGAACGCTAGAGTAGGCTAGTTGGACAAATGACCACTTTTCCTTTGAGCATCTTTTTTTGAACCCAAACAGCAAGACCAAGGTTATTTGTGCCTGGATGCAGCCAGGATGTCTGGCATTCATGTTCCTGAAGTACACTTTGGATAGAGCACTCCATTTCTATTGCTCTTGGATGGGCTCCATGCCAAGTCTCAGGCTAAGACGCCAGTAAATACTATGTTGTAAGTTGTCCTTGCCTTGAGTTTCTCCCTAATGCTCTGACTATTGTTTCTGTCCTCACATATGTCCTTGGCTATGAAACGCCAAGGAATCTTAGGACTTGGCCCTGGTCCCTAGTCTGTTCATTCACCCCTTGGGAACTGTCTCTGCGCTCATGACTTCAGTTGCCTCCTGTAGGCAGATGGCTCACAAACCTTTAGCTGGAAAGGCCACACCTGTTCCCCGAATCTCAAACCCACATGCTTACCTGGCTTCCTGACATCTGTCTGGAACACGTCCACGTCCCCTCAAACTCAGCCTGTTATAAAGTCTGAACTCGTCCTCCACCCCAGCAGCTGTCCACTCCCTGGTTTCCGTCTCCATCAGCCTTCAGATAAGACACCAGATATCTTCTCTGGCATGTCATTTTCCCATCTTCTTCTGCCCCTGCATCGCTAGTCACCATTCTTCTGTCACTAGACCAGCTCAGAGGGCCACTTGTTTGAGCCACGTCATCAGCACAATGCCCGTGTCACCTTCGAGCTAAGACTACTCATCTGTTTGGTGTGTGGCCCCACTTTGTTCCTTATCATAAGCTTTCTGAACTGTGAATCTTACGTTTCCCTCAGCTCAAAAACATTTAGTTCTCTAACTTCCCGTAAGATAAGAGTCAGGCACAGCGGCACACACCCATTGTCTTAGGAAGGTTGACACAAGAGGATGGCTTTAAGGCTAGCCTGGGCTATAAGCAAGTTCCAGCTAGTCTGAGCTACATAGTAAGACTATCATAAAGGAAAATCCGGAGCACTTAACTATGACTACAGGGCCATTCATGGCCTGGCCCCTGTGCACCTCTCCAGTCACCTGCCCCATCTGTCCTGGCTCCACCTCTGGCCATTGATAGAATCCTCAGCAAAGCGTTACCTCATGATATTTTCTGTTCCCTTTCAGCCCCTTCCCCTCCTTGTTTCCTCTTGTTCAGATTTCAGCTCGATTACCTCTTTCTTCAAGGCAGGTTTTCCGTTACCTCCCAGAAGGTCCTCAAGTGAGTGCTCTCGGAGCGTGTGGTGGATCACAGCACACACCGTCACAGTGATGGGGGAGCGTTCACTTGACCACAGTGTACACCATCGTAGAGATAGGGAGCTTTTCCATCACTTCATTTGTTTCAGAGGAGCTGGAGCAGTGTCTCTGTGTTGTTGTTGTTGTATTGCAACCCTTGACCAGTGATCATGTATGTTGCAGGCAGTACAGTAAGTGGTTTTTGTTTATTTCTTTGTTGTTTTTGCCAACAGATATAATAGGAAATCCAGAAGGAAGCCACACCAGTTAAGAGCCGGAGCAGAGACGCCTCTGTGGGACCTCAGACTCTGTGTACGAGTAAAAAGCAAAAGGATGTGCACTCAGGTCAGAGTGGAGCCAAGGTCGCCGCGGACAAGCTCATCACCAGTGTCTTTTTTTGTTGTTTTGCTTTTTGAGACAGGGTTTCTCTGTGCAGCCCTGGCTGTCCTGGACTCACTTTGTAGACCAGGCTGGCCTTGAACTCATAGCGATCCACTTGCCTCTGCCTCCCTAGTGCTGGGGTTAAAGGCGTGCGCCATCACGCCCGGCTCCAACGTCTTTATGGTAGCCACAGTGACGCTACCCCTGGCGCTTTTCACTAGTAATGGGACTTGACGTAACTAGGAAGCTAGTGACGCACTTCTCCATGGGGTGGGGGTGGGGGTGTCTTGAGGATGTTCACAGAGAAGACTAAGCAGAGAAGACAAGCCCCGGCATGAGGGCAGTACCATCTCCTTATCCTGGAGGCCTGGACAGAATCGAGGAGTAAAGGAAAGTGTGAGCAAGGCGCGACGATTCACGCTCCTTCTGCGCCCTGCCCCCTTAAGACTCAGGGAACAGTCTCTGCAGGGCACTGCCACTGCCATGATGGTCTGCCCAAGTGCACTGAAGACGTGGATGGGAGCAGAACCTCTGAAACTGTGAGGCGAGACAAATCTTTCAGTGTTTGCTTGGGCTGTTTCTCAGGTGTCTGTCACAGTGGTGACAAAGGGAACTCACACGAAAACACTCCGCTGCTTCACGTGGGGTTTCAGCTCTCAGCAATGTTTGTGGTGGGAGCGGGTTCTGTCCTGGTGCGGCCACTGCTAAATGACTGCTTTGTTATAGCTGAGGTGAGGCCTGCCCCGTGGACCAAGACAGTAGGCATGAGCTAAATTGCAGCACAGGCAAGAGAGCCAGGGCCGTGATCAGCTTTGTGAACCCAAGTTTCTGCTCCTGAAAAGCAAAGCAAAGGTCACACAATCAAGACTGGCTGAAGAGTAAAGGCGCTGGGTACAGTTCCAAGCCCTCCTTCTGGCTCTGCAGGCTCTGAGGAAGGGACAGGGGGAGCTGAAAGGCAGTGAGGTCACTGGGAAATAACTGGTTGGGGCTGGATCTTGGAATATGAGAAAGAGTAATCAGGGAGTGGGGCACACGGCAGGGGAGGGGAACCATTTCAGTGAGCAGAAAGAAGAGACAGGGAGGGAAGGGCTCCTGCCTGGGCTGGAGGGAAGGAAGAATAGAAGAAACCCAGGACACACAGAGGCTTGGGCACTGGCCATGGTGACGCTGGATCGCGTGTTAGCCGAGGAGGAATGCAGTATTCCTTACAACCTCTCTATTAGAAATTAAGAGGTAAATAAAACCAGGCGGCTGAGTTCAACTTTGAGTGTGATACAAACTTGCGTGTTCCAAACAAGTCCTTGAGATGCCTCCTAATCCGTTAGCATCTCCATTTTGTAAGCAAGAAGCAGAAAGCACACAAGTTCTTGGGTAAAGCTTGTGCTGGGATAAAAATGACAACAGACTCTCTCAGACTCGGTTTTCTCACGTTTAAAATGAAAGTAAGACCCCCATTTAACAATGAGAAATCGCTTCCACGTGCCAGGCGATGGAGTGTGTTCAGTAATTAAGAGCAGCCGAGTCCTGGCTGTGTATTTTGCGTGGTTTTGCTATTCTCTGCAGGCCATTGAGTACTCTTATTGTCCTCGTTTACCCTGAAGGCACAAGGAGGTGAGGCAAATTGCCCAGCGGAGTCCAGAGCCTGGGCTGGAGTCCTTGAAGCCCCCCTCACCCCCTCTTCATTCATCACCTTGAGTATGCAGCTGGATTCTAAGGGGTTGTGGATGGACGCCACATACCCTGCCTGGCAGCTGGGAGTGTTTGTGCCATCCAGCCCTTGACTGCTGTTAGCTCAGCCATTTATCACACACTATTCTTTGTTGTCTCTGATGTTTCTCTTTTATCCACCCACAGTGGTGAATATATTTGTTAGGGTAGCCATGGCATGATTTGTCTTCTTTGGTGGCTTCTACAGGGCGTCTAGATATCCTTGACAGAAATTCCTTAAAACGAAAGGAATAAATGCTGACTGATTGAGTAAACGAAGGATTCAATAAAATTAAAAAAAAAAAAAAAAAAAAAAAAGCAAAGTAGAATATAACTGATTGGCTTTTATTGCCTCTTATTTGTTTTTATCCCTCTGAATTCTAAAGCCGGATTTGAAGAAGATTATAAAAATATGTTATGTTGGCTGAGACAGAAGCGAGCCAGTGAGAAAATGAGAGAGCTAAGAGGGAATGAAATATACCAGAGTGATCATTTCTTTGTTGTTTCTTCATAGGAATTTGTCAGCAAATCCACAAAATGAAATCCAGAAAGTGGGCAAGAACCAGACCTTGCTTGTGCGCTGTGCTCTTTGGGTTTCTGGTGGGTACTGACTGTTAAAGGGAGGAGGAGAGAACAGAACTCGGGGCTGCACACGGTCAGTGCACACGGCTTAGCTGCACATGGCTGCTAAGAACCAGTGTTCCTAGACCTCTGTTTACAAGGAGACAATTTTCTCACATGTGGAGAAAGTCCTGTCCTGTTGGCTTCTGTTACTGTGCCAACCCCCATCTCTGATTCTGCCTTCCCTCCCCCAGACCTATGACGTCACTTGCTCTGTCTCTCTTGACCAGGAGTCAGGAGCACAGGGGTGAGAACTCATCAATCAAGGGTGGAGGAATAAAGGCGTGGGTTGCCGGGAAGGCCACTGGCTCCCGCCCTTCAGCCTGTCCACTCAGCCGAGATTCTCACTGGAGACTTTGCAAAATAACCAATGCCTGGACTCTGACCAAGGAGTCTGACATAACTGGGCCACTGAAGGATTCTAATGTATACCCAAGGCTGAGAACCACATACCTGCTCCAGAGTGTCCAGGGTGGGGTAGGGAGTGGAGATTGTTTAAAAAAAAAAATCTATTGCCAGACCCTATCCCAGGGTTTCTGAAAGACAAAAATGCATGTTTCTTAAACCAACTCAGCCAGAGGGACTTCAACACCTGCAGCCTGTTGTGGTGGTGCAGACCTTTAGTGCCAGCATCAGAAAACAGAGGCAGAGGCAGGCAGAGCTCTGTGAATTTGAGGCCAGGCTGGTCTGTGGTGAGCTCAGGTCAGCCAGAGCTACATAGAGAAACCTTGTCTCAAACAAACAAACAAATAACAGATACAAAATGCTATAATGAAAGGCCGATGGTGGGGGCGCACACCTTTAGTCTCAGCACTCAGGAGGCAAAAGCAGGTGGATTTCTGTGAGTTGGAGGCCAGTCTGGATTACAGAGATAGTTCTAGGACAGCCAGGGATACACAATGAAGCTCTGTCTCAAACAAAACAAAACAAAAAAGTGAGAAGATACTACATATAATTCCACAACCTTTACTTACACACACACACACACACACACACACACACACACACCGTGCAAACACTGTATAAAAACAGCAGTGACAGCAGAAGCTGACACTCATTGCACACTTATTGTACAAGGCACTGTACAAAGCTGGACATTGTCCCTTTAATCCTTGTGTCCACTCTAAGGGTCACCTTTAGAAGCTTCTCTGTAACTAGTTGGGTATACCCATCTTTACTCTCCCGCTTTAGGGAAAGTGTGTGACATAATCACTACAGTGGGCATTTTCTACACGGCACTGAGCGTGCTCTGCCCTCAGAGTCTCTTATGTCACAGATTGCTCTATCACATTCACATAGCATGTGTCTTGTGGGACACTTAGGCAAATTTTCATTTTTTATAAGCATATGCAATGGAGTAATGCCAGTCCTAATTAGTGCTTTCACTGAATTATTTTTGGGGATAGTCTCATAAGTGGGTTTGTCCAGTCAAAAGGTAAAACCATCTAGTTTTGACTCTAATGAACCAGGATATAAACATATTAAACACTCAATATTATTCTCTGGGTAGTCTAACTAGCCACAATTTACAAATGAAATATAGAAATGTGCATGTGCTTTATGTAATGCAGCTTCTTTGCAAAATCACTCCAGTGTAGCAGCCAAGATAGTTAAAAAACAAAAACAAACAAACAACACTTAGATTGAGGAAGGCAAAATGCTATCTACTCCCAAATGACAAGGGAGTAAGAACCTGTCACACAGTTCCACACAATCTCAGAAGGTATCCGTAACCTGGATCCTATTGTACAGTTGAGGGTCACAGGCAGGGAAGAGAGTAGCCATGTGCCTGCAATGAAGCCTCAGAACGCCAGGAACCAGTAGTTTCAGGAAGGGAGCAAGGGGCAGCAAGCTGGAAATGAGGGCAGAGCAATGTCAGCCTGGAGGACACAAGAGTTCCTAATGGAGCTCTAGTCTGGAAAAGATGGACACTGCCTGGCAGGCTGGCCATGCTAGAGCAGATCCAGGGAGTAAACAGAAGTCTGCATCTCTTATAGCCTAGCGACTTTAGCAAAGGTGCTGAGACCTCACTGCAGAAAGGACAGACTCTGCCAATGGTTGGAGAAATGACAGACTCCGCCAGTGGTGCTCAGAAAACCAGATATCCATGTGCAGAATATTGAAACTTTATCCCGATCTCTCACCCTACAAAATAATAAATAAATAAATAAATAAATTCAGAATGCATCAAAGACCTAAATGTAAAACATGAAAACACAAAAAGAAAACACAGGAAACAAAAGAAGAAATAGATAATGGGATTATACCAAACTAAAACCCTCTGCACAGCAAAGGAAGCAATCCGCAGAGGGAAAAAGAGAGTGGGTCAAAACTTTTGCCAATTTGTAACCTGCTGCGGAGTTAACACACAGACTGTGTAAGGAATTCAGAAGCTTCACCACAGCATTCCAATTACATTCCAAACCAGATAATATAGGGCCCACAGGACCAGATAATACACCTGCCCTATGACAGCATCCCCCCGAATCTGTCTGTCTGTCTGTCTGTCTGTCTGTCTGTCTCTCTCTCTCTCTCCCATAAATAAATAAAGTACTTTTAAAAGTTGAATACAACAACATTAAAAAAAAAACTAGGCAAGTTATCTCCTTATTGGAGAAATAAATGGAAACCAACATTGTCATCCATCACCTCATTTCAGTTAGAATGGCTACTTTAAAATAAAAATAAATGCTAGTGACAGTGACGCTGTGGATACAAGGACTTCTCATGCATGGCTGGCGGGAATATAAATTAGTGACCTACAAACTCAAACTACATCTACCAAATCACCTGCCTGTCCCCATGCCTGGGTCTATATCCAAAGCAACTATAGAAACATCCAAAGCAAAGCAAAACAAGTCCCTGTTGATTGTGACACTGTTCATAACAGCTAAGATGTGTGTGTGTGTGTGTGTGTGTGTGTGTGTGTGTGTGTGTTCATCCATAAAGAAGAAAGAAATCCTGACATTGGATACGATGGATGGAACTAAAAGACATTATGTTAAGTGCAAGCAGAGAAAGACAGGTAGCATACACCGTTTCACATGGGAAAGCTAGGAGAGTTGGAGTGCAAGGTACTGGCAAAGAATGAATAAAAGGAAGTTATGTTTGTAAAACTATATTATAATTTATTCAGATTATATCCCAGTTGTTATCCTCTTCCATTCCCACCCTCCCTCCCTCTTCTGCCCTATTCCCCTCCCCCAGACCCCTGACAGTGGGGACCTCCTCCTCGACTCTATGACCACAGCCTATCAGGTCTCATCCAGATAGCCTGCATCCCCTTCCTCTGTGAGGAAGGTTATGTTTGATTAGCACTAACTTTATTCATACACTGAAATACCACACTGGATCCCATCAATGTGTGCAACTAATACAAGTTAACAAAAACAAATCATCCCGAAATGAGCCTGCATGTCAAACAGGGAGGCCTCCAGCGCTCTGCTAAAAAAAAAAAAAACGTCATTTTGCATTTTGCTGGCAGCCAGCCAATATGGGTGTGTCTTATAACATTAAAAAAAATGCTGTAGTTTATAAATACTACTTATTCAAAAGTTTCTGTATCGTGTCTGGAGGTTGAGTTTGAGAGGGAGTATGAGCGAACTTCCTCTACTTAATTGTAAATGCAAAGAAATTGCATTGAATGTGGAAACATTTGAGACTCTGCCTCTAGAATCAGGGAAGGGGGCGCTGTTATGGAAGTGAGGGCCTGATGCGTTTGATTATAGGCTCTAATTGACTTTTTAATTATGTGAGTGTATTGCTTTGATAAAATGAAAACTGAGGGAAAGGAGGAGAAAGCACTCAGGCATTTGTCTGCCTCTGAAGTTATGCTCCTCATGTGCTGGATTTCCATATGGGGATTTTGCTCAGGCAAGGCCTCCTTGATTTTACAAATCATAAATAAGGCCTGATGGCATGAGAGGTAATGACGTGGCCAGCAGCCAAGAGAATCCAGGCTCCTTCTTGAAGAGTTTAGATTTTTGCTGTGGGCTTCATGCTGGCGTAACTCCTAAGTGAAACCTCTCTCTAATTTGCCCTTTGCAAAGCAATTTACCCGGTGATGAGTCAGTCACTAGTGCTGTTAAGAGTCTAACCAGCGTTAGAACTAAGAAAGCACTCCCCCTCCCTGCGCAGGCTCTCTGTTGCCATGGAAACGGCACTGCTCAAGTTTCTCTGTTGCTCTGGCAACCCACTCCCATTTCCTCCCATCACTACTGCTGGGGTATTTTGCTGCCAGGATAATGGTCTCTATTATGATGTGAATGCTAATGGGGCCGTCCTCTACCCCAGCCCTCTGCTAGCTCCCTCTGCAGCTCCACACTCCAGGCCTCATCTAAGTGGCATTTCAATGAGATGCTCATAAGCACTCCAATCAGATGGAGTGGAGCTACAGAGGTGCTGGGGATGAAAAAAGGGTTTGGCTCCTTATCTTGAAAAGGAAGAAATGGTATCTGTGAACTCAAAGAGGCGTGGCGTCATCCATCAAAGGGCCTCAGCTGTACGTCAGGCCCAGAGCCTTTTCGCCCAGCCAGATCTATACACTCACAAATAAATAAAGCTAGCGCGTAATGAATACCTATATGTTCTTGGCGCTGGGTGAAATGTTTTATGCCCATCTAGTTCTGTTTTACAGACAAAGCAAAGAACAAGTAACCTATTCAGTGTCATTAGAGTCAGAATTCAAACGCAAGTCTCAGCCATTACACTAAGCCACTGCTTACTTTGGGACGACAGAAACCAGCAAAGCATCAGATACCTGCCCTTGCAAAAGTAGAAAAGTGGACAAAGAATCGTAGCACAAAAGGCGAAGGTGAAACAGCAATGCCTTACATAGCCTGATGGAGTATGGAGCGGAAGTGCAGGTGCAGACATGACAACAGACTGGACAGGGGGTGGGATCTAGGACATTGGAAACACCCGCTTTAGTCTCCACCCCTCACAAGAAGCAGGGGTCAGGGTGGTCAGTCTCAGGGCAGGTGTCGAAGCCAAAGCCGGTGGTGCTGGACTTGCAGGCATCCGGCAGAGAGAATACTTTTGTCTACTTCTTTTTTGAGATTTGAATTTGCTTGAGACCATCTCGACTCTTTTACTTAGAAATAAAAAAAAGAATAGTTAAAGTTTTATATAAAATTGTTCTAAATTTTATGGCTCTCAATTTCAAAATCCAATAATCCTATTTCCGTTACTTTAAAAGTAGATTTTTTTTTTTTTAGCTACCTTAAGTCCTAATGGAGTTAAATGGGATATAAACCAGAAGCAGATTTTTTTCTACTGTCTTTGTTTTTATTCAGAGGTTTCTAATGCTCTGCTGTGTCTTCCACATCTGCTGGTTCGGCTCCCAGTCTTCTCCATCAGCTCCTGGGCATAAGAATTCTCTGCAGTCAGGTCATTGAGAAGATAAAGCCCTCTGACACCTCACCCACCTATCTGTCCATACCTGAAGCAAAGCTTCTCCTCCAATCACCTCAAAAACTTTCAGCTATCAAAGGCAAATGCCATCCCACTTGAATGTCATCAGGATGCCTTTAAAATAACTTGAAGCAAGAAGTGCACTGAGGTTGGAATGTATTGTTGGCCAAGATGGCGGCTGGGGAGATGGTGAGATCATTTAGATTGACTTCCAGATCAACTTCTTTGTCTCTGTCACTCCTCTGCACCAATGGTTATGCGACTTGGGACAAATCGCTTCATTTTCTTCACTTCTGATCTCCTCACTTGTGAATACAAAACAAGGGCAAGCAAGTACTCCCATATAGAGTAACCAAGACCACACCCATAGAAGACTTAGGGTACAACAATGCTCAGCAGATGTTAGCAAGACTTACCTTTGAAGAAATAACCCATTAAGTGTCTCAGGTCTCTAGAAAGATCCTCTACTGTAAATACCAATGTGTTTCTGCCAGTCTCAGCATGTTTCAACATGCCAAATCGGAATACGGTATTTCCTAACATGCCTAGATGCTTCTCCTTTAGGCCCCTACGTGTACAGTCACCAAGACTCTGAGGTCTCAAATGTCTGACCTTGTACATCCACTCAGCATTCACACACACACACACACACACACACACACACACACACACACACACGTGCACGCTCAAATGTATATGTGTAACAAAGGCTTTGGTGAGTAAAAGGTAATTGTCAAAATATGACAGAGCTGAAGCAGTGTTTTGGGTGTGGAGTGGGGTGGCATTCAAGATGATGTGTTACAGTAAAATGTATCTGTTCAGCCTAGGATACCAATAACTGACACAATGAGACTGAAACATAATTCAAAGCTGCAAGCACTATGCTGGGCAGAATCTAAACTGATACTAATCTACTCATAAACTAAAATAAACTACTCTGGTCCTCATAACCAAGATATATCCCGAGCTATCCTCCTCGGGCTGCTTCTCTCCTCCAACTCTGTCAACTCTCAACTGTCAACTTTAACTGTCCTGCCGGCTCCGCCCCTTCTCCAGGAAGTCCCGCCTTTCACTTCCTGTCCTTCTGCCCAACTGATTGGCTAAACAGCGCTTTATTGACAGTTGTTACATCCACTCAAGACATTCCTCCACAATGATGACTTATGTTTGGTGTTTGGGAAGCATCTACTGGGAAGAAAGAACATACTGACTCGAGAAGCCCTGATTCTAGTGAACTCTCGCCTTGTATGAATTTGGGCCAGTTGCCTTTCCTCCCCGTGGTGTCTGGATCTTTGAGAAGTGGGGAAACAGATGATGTGTAAGCAAGCCATTCCCAGGGAGTTGAAGCTTCAATGGCCATTATGAGCCTGAAGCTTACGTTTTAGTACGTCTAGCCACTCGACTCCTTGAAAATTCACTTTAGTAAACAAAACTTTACTGGTCTCATCGTGCTGTGTGGCTGGCAGATAGTGGACCCAGTCTCAGACTTCCTGGTGTGCGCACATAGCATAGAGGCGCGCGCGCGGGGGGGGGGGGTGCTCTTCCACCTGAGAACTGAGCACACCTTGACGAGTCTCTGAATCTTCTCACATTTTCCTACTAACCCATCCTTCGAATGGTGGCCTGAACAGAACGTTTTCCTTTTTAAATGTAGCATTGGATGCAAGCACATATATTGAACACCCCAAAACCAATGATCCAACACCCAACAAAGAAAATAACCCAGTGACAGTCTGTATGTGCCTACTCCCACACGCTTGTCTCTTCCTACAGAAAACTACTATCCTGAGGACCTTATCTATAAAATCCTTTAAAATGAAAATTCTATGTAGTCCATATCCTCAAGGAACTCACGGCTTAGTTTTTCTTGGTGTGTGCTGGGTGGAGATGGTGTCTCACAAGATCAATCTTCTGCACGGCTTTGACATTCCTTATCTCGCTCTGACTGTATCTCCTATTAGCGAATTCCTACCACACGCACCCAGTGTGGTCTCTAGAAAACACCAGAGCCCGTCTTTCTCCAACAGAAATACCTCAGTATTCCTGTCCCTGCCTTGAATTTGGAGAAAATTCTGTATCTGCATCTTTATTTGCAAGGCTTTCTGTGCCACTCCCAGTGGGCTGCAGTTTTCAGATAACCTCCTGCGTTCTATGGGATCATCTTCTTATGACAGCCTTGGCCAGTTGCTGCTTATAACCTTGGGGGCAGTCCTCTCTTCCTAGCTCCTCCCTCCACATTTATTTTATTTTATTTTATTTTATTTTATTTTATTTTATTTTTTGGTGGTCCCTGGGCTTTTGCATGCTGGGCCAAGGCTCAACACTGAGCTGTATCCTCAGCCCTTGAGTTCCTGTTCTGTGCCTGCCCCACCACCTAGGCCCTGGAACGCTGCTGCTTCTGAGTTGACCTTACATCCCATCTGCCTTCCTATTCACATGCTCTCTCTGAGTAACAGGACCATGAGAATCTCTGCTTCCCTCTTTATTCTCTCCAGTGCACTGAGCAGAGGCTGTCATGTAGCTCCATTTTCTTACTTGCATAGCTGTTCTGTTACCGTTTGTTTTCCTTTTGGAAGTTCAGTGACAGCTAATGCTCTATGTTTCATTCACTGGTGTGTCCCTAGAATCTGGAACGGTAGCTGGCCAAAAGCAGATGCTCAGCAATCACTTGTGGATTGGCTAAATGAAATTAGAAGTCAGTTTTTAAATAAGGGTGTAACTGGAGACATATTACAGTTTGTCTATGTCATTCTTGCTATCAGCACAGCCAAATCTCTTACCTTCCTTTTGACTTGCCCGAAAGAATGCCAACATTCCCAAGTCATCATCTCTGAAACCTACATACTGCACATCCATCTGTGTGTGAGAACTCCCCCACAGAAGGCTCATGTCATTTAAGTGATGTTACAGGGTACTATTGACAAGCTCGTCACTCTGCGAACCTGGTATATGTCCCACCTTCCAGGCATATGCCTTTGAATGGGTGTCCTTTCTCCAGGTCACTAAACCTGCCTCTGCAGTGGCTGGCATTGCTCCCTCCAGAAGAAGGGAGAAAAATGTGTGAATCTAAGTATGCTCAAGTTTCCATTGACAAGAGTCTCAGGTGAATCTGAAACACTTTTGCTTTCATCCATATAGTCCTATGACTTTCAAGAAATGGATTTGGGTAAGGACTTGCAGTTGTGAGTACTTAGCATTTGGAGAAGACTAAGGAAATCTGCCTGCTCTAGATCTTCCACTTCTTCCAGTTCTGGGAACTTCACACTTCCATCAAGGTTACGTATTTGGTATTCGGGGTGATAAAACCATCGCCTATAATTAGCCCATCATCATCCTGAAAGGAATGGAAGTGTTGTGTTGCTGGCATATCTAGGCATCGCTTCCAGATTTGCCCACGTTTCCTCTCAGTGCTTCAAATTAGGGTTAGCACATCTATGTTGCTATTTGGAGGAAGGAAGGACGTCATACTCTCTTCCTTATGTGATGTTCCTCACCACACAGCAGAGCTGACTGCTTACTGCTGCTCCCACTTGCTCGAGATGTTAGAATCACAATGGGCCCATACTTCAATTCGCCCCGTCTTCTCCCTTACCTAGATAAGGAAAATGAGGCTCCCCCAAAAGATGAACTGAAAGTACTTGTTGCTATTGTTTATGTGAGGTAAGGTCTTCTATGTAGCCTAGGCTAGAACCAGAGATCTCACTCTCCTCTTATTGCCTCCCTAACACAGAGATTGCAGGGCATGCACTCCCACATCTAGCCGAACCAACTTTGGCTTTAAGCAGGTAACTCATACCTTGGAGGTTGAACTACGTGACCTTTTGTGGTGGTTTGAATGAGAATGGCCCCCAGAGGCTCATAGATTTGAATACTTGCTCACCAGGAAGTGGCACTATTAGGATTAGGAGGTATGGCCTTGTTGGAGGAAGTAGGTCACTGGTAGTTGACTTTAAGATTTTTAAAAGGCCATTCCAAGCCCAGAGTCTCTCTCTTTCTGTTGCCTGCACATTCCGATATAGAACTCTCAGCTGCTTCTCCAGCACCATGTCTTCCTGTGTGCCACCATGCTCCCTGCCATGAGAATGGACTAAACCCCTAAAACTGTAACCCAGCCCCAATTAAACGCTTTTTTAAAAATTAAGAGTTCCTGTGGTCATGGTGCTTCTATACAGTAATAGATCAGAGACTAAGGCAGAAGTTGGTACCAGGAGTAGGGTTTTCTATGGCAGGCCTGATCAAGCTGCTTGTTGGCAGAATGTGGACTTTGGGGGCTTTGGATTAGGAAAGCCGTTGAATGTGTTAATCAGGGCTGAATGGCCCATACAGGCAGAAGCATGGGAGACAATGCTAAAAGCAATTTTAATTGTGGGGAGGGCACAGCTCAAGAAGTTTCAGAGGAAAAGAGTATTAGTAAGTGGTATAGAGACTGTTCTTGTGATATTTCGGCAAAGAATGTGGCTGATTTTTGCCTTTGTCAAAAAAAAAAATCTGCAGCTAAATTTAAGAGTTTTTAGATTAATGGTGTTGGCAGAGAAGATTTCAAGACAGCCTACTATTGACTGTGTCATGTGGTTATTAGTGGCCACTGTTATGCAGATCAATAATGAAAAAGAGCCAACTGAGCAAGGAAAAATACAAAATGTAAAGTTAGAGGAGAAAAGGAGCAACAGGAAGTGTAACAGAGTGAAGTCCAGTGCTCAAGGAGATAAAACGTTTAAACAGAAGCCTGATGCTAACTGGAATAAAGGGAGTGGTGGTCTCAGGGAAAGACCCCATCTAGCTTAGCTTTGAAATTGTGAATAAGAATTGAAGAAAAGCTTAAGCAGTGAAGGAAACCATCAAAAACAGAAGGCTAAAGAAAATATACTTGAATGAAGAAGCCAAGTGCCAGTCTCAGCAAGCACAAGATCTTGGAAGCTTCAGCCACATTGTTCTGGCTTTAGAGTCAGAGGTATAAGGAAAAGGTTGTGGAATCTTCTTCCACAGCTAAAAAAAACAGCCACTCAGGCCAGGCTTGTATCAGAAGTGCTCCTGCATGGAGTCCCAGAAAAGGCCACTGCATGAAGCTATGAAAGTCAAGTCTAGATTTTGCTGGAGACAAAGGCGTTGGGGATACCAGATGTTGGAGATGTCGTGGGATACCTTCCAAGGAGAGCTGAAGATCGGGGGTGGAACCAGTCCAAGAGAGAGAAGTGTGATGCAGTCAACAAAGCTGAAAGGAGTTGCAGTGAACAGCACTTGGACATCAGACATGGAGATGCAGAGTTTGGAGCTTGCCTTGCTGGGTTTTGGTCTTGCTTTGGTCCAGTGTTTCCTCACTATGCTCCTTTTCTTGTCTTTTAAAACAGCCATGTATATTTTGTGCCGTTGTACACCGGAAATGTGTGGTCTGCTTTTTGATTTTGATCTCATGGGGATTATAGTTACGATTGCTTTGAGTCTCAGAAGAGAATCTGAACGTTGGACTTTTAAACCGTGTTGGGACTATGGGGGCCTTTAAAGCTGGACTGAATGCATTTTACATTACGATCTGGCTACAAGCCTCTGGGATCAGTGAGTAAAATGTGACAGTTGGAATGAGAATGCCCCCACCATAGGCTCATAGACTTGAATGCTTGGTCACCAGAAATGGCACTATTTGAAAGGGCTAGGAGGTGTGTCCTTGTCAGAGGAAGTGTACCACTGGCAGTTGGCTTGAGTTTTCAGAAAGCCCATTCCAAGCCAAGAGTCCTTCTAATTCTGCTACCTGCAGATCCTGATGTTGAACTCCCAGCTACTTCCCCGGAACCAAGTCTGACTTTGTGGCACCATACTTCCTACCATGATAATGAACCAAAATTCAGAAACTACAAGCCCCAGTCAAATGCTTTCCTTTATAAGAGTTGCCATAATCTTCACAGCCATAGAACAGTGACTAAGGCAGGTTTAAATCCCAACCCTTAACTTATGGATTACAGAGCAACATATTTGAAACATTTTCAGCATCTACAGGATATGGGCTCAAAGTGGTATGGACCTTATTTCTTTATAGCAAGACAAATGGTGATTTACAAATGGAGGCTCTCATCTATCACCAACACTGCATTGTGCCAGGTACACAGTCAAGCTTCTGAAAATGGAGAAGAAGAAGAAGAAGAAGGAGAAGAAGAAGAAGAAGAAGAAGAAGAAGAAGAAGAAGAAGAAGAAGAAGAAGAAGAAGAAGAAGAAGAAAAAGAAGAAGAAGAAACAACCATGCTTCAACGCCGCCTTCCAGAACACAGACAGTCAAATGTCCATTGCTGTAGCTCGCCTCTGTCCTTCCAAAATTTCTAAAATCATAAGTTAAAATGAGGAAATGGTAGACAGGAAGTCTAACCTTGATATCTCATTGATGAATCCAGGCCTTGGATGCCAATCAGTGGAACAGAATGATCAGTAATGCCCTGGGCTGTACATAATATAGGGTGGCTTCAAATAAAAACACATGCAGGGCTTTAGACCCTCTCATCCTCACCTACCCCACCAATGTTTACGCTCTTTTCTCCTTGCTCCTCTTCTCTTGCCCTTCCTCCATTCTCTTCCATCCTCCCTCCTCACTCTTTACCCTTCCGTGATTCTCCTTTGTACCTTTCATTTTTTTTTGGTGAATCGTGTTATGTTGGGCATCCTTCCCTTTGGCTCCCAAGCTAGAGTCTCATGTTTTGCTGATGAGAACAGACCCAGTCTGCTTGTTCTTAAACACGAGGGGCTGCAAGATAACCCACTGTACTACAGGATTAGAAACTGTGCTTCCATGACCTGTGTCTGCGACACATGAAAATGCTATTCATATAAGCTAGGGTTTTTTAAAACTCATGTGTATAACTTAAGGCTAAGACTTAGAGATCTGAGCAGGCATCAGCAGAACAGGTGAGTTCTTTGGACTTAGGCTGAGCTGGCTTATACCCTATCCTGTGTCTCTGTGTGGCCATGAGCAGTGACTGAGCCCCTCCTGACACTTGCCTCCTCCCTCTGATACATACAGTATAGATGTGCAAAGGCCTAGTTCTCAAAGTTGTGTGAGGACCCAAGGATAGTGCCTGGTGTTTAACAAACAGTCCAGGCTAGCTCTGTGATTGAGCAGTGGCTTAGAAATGGTGTGTGTGTGTGTGTGTGTGTGTGTGTGTGTGTGTGAGGAGAAGAAGGCACAGGACTACATGCCGGAGTCACAAACACTTCTGATAACCCAGTCAAAGGATAAAATGCTTCCTAGAGAAAAGTATGGGCACACATGACTCATAAAACACCAAGTGTAATTCAGCACTCTTCTTGAAGCCATCTGTGGGCCCCAGTCTCTGACCAAAAAAATTTAGCATGTAAATACAGTCCACACTTGTGGTAAAATGTACAAACAAGACAGAAAAACATAAACATTGGCACAGCAAGTACAAGTCTCAGGAGTAATCTAGTATCAGAACCCAGCAAGCAGGCTTCCACACACCTCTGTGAACACCTACTGAGCAAAAGAAAGATTCCTGTAAGAACGGAACTAAACACACTTTGGGGAAAAGGTACTTAATTATGTATGAGCCCAACAGGAGAAAAAGAACAGATAAAATCCTTAAATTCCTCAACTTCTAGTAAAAACTTTTCCACTGACAAACACTGCGTTCGAGGCATTCCTGTGCTGTCGAGAGAATACACGCTAGAAATCTGTGAGGCTGAATTTAATACATCAAGCCTTCCAGGTGGAGACTGGTATTGGCTCTGGAGCCCCCTAAGACCAAGTTCTCAGCCTAAAGAAGATGTATCTCTCCCAGAGGAACAGAGGGCAGAAAATAAGAGACAAAGACAAGAGACAAGGGACAGGAGGGATGGGTATTTGTCCCAGAGGACAAAAGGACTGCCCTGGATGGTGAGAAAACAAATGTGGCCCATAGGAAAATGACAGTGTATAAAGGTAAGGGGAAACCCTGTGCTAGGATGAGGTGTTTAACTTTGATTGGCCACGTTAATTAGGTGAGCCAAAGGGAGATTTTGATTGCTGGACTTCAGTACTTTGAGAGCTGGACCTTGGTGGTCAGCCTCAGGTAGAGGAAGTGGCTAAATTAGGGAATGGACCTTGGGGCTCAGGAATGTAATCTGTTTCTAGCAAGGCAGAGGGAAGCCAGAAGACGGGCAAGGCCTGCCAGAGCCATGTTGTGTTTTCCAGGCCCCAGGCTGGCCAGAGTCTCTTCATTCCCCCACATGATAGGCCTGCCCTCACCTATGATCTCATCTCTTTTCTCTTCTCACCTCCCAGTCTTGCCGGTTAAACTATTTTCAGTTTATCATTCCCCACTGCAGCACAAACTCTTAATATTCTATTCTTTGTTAGTGAGTCCTTGCCTATGGTCTTTTTTTTTTTTTTTTAGTGTTTGCTCTGATTTTGAGGTCAGTTTTGGAGAGGAGAGGGGAGTGTAGTAGATGGGGCTATATTAACAGTTGCATCATTTTCAGATGGTCCAATGGTTATAAAATAGTCACGTGCATGTTTAGGTCAATATATAGAAGGATGGCATGGAACCTGGCCAAATCATTAGAGGAAGAAGAAGCCCACCATATTGTCTGTTGGTCCCTGGGGACATGGCAAGGTGGCTTCAGAAATTGGCAGATGCCACTGGCTGCCAATTTCTCAGTTTGTTTATAGACTTTATCCCCAGTCTGCTCCTCAAAGACACTTGGAAGATGCCCAACTGAAGAGCACCTTTGGTATTGCATCTGGGTTCCTCCTGGCCGGCTCTTTGGTTGACCCTTGCTGCTCTTTTAATGGCGATGGTTAGGTATGCAGGAGGGACATAAGATAACCCTTTTCCTACAAATGCCAATAGAAAAAAAAAAATTAAAACAGGCAGTCAGCCTAACTCAGCTTCTGCCACATTGATGTTTAGTTAGTGTTTACTCAAAATGTAAGCGGAAATGACTACAAGTGGCATTGTTATCGATATTTGGCCAGCCAGTTCTTGAGGTGTTGCATATAGCAATATCAGTCCCTTTTTGGTTTGTAGTAGGGAAGGTAGGAAGAGGAGCCCTGTGGAGAGAAAGGCAGTGGAGGCAGATAATGGACCCCTTCTCTGTCAGGTACTGTTTGTCTTCAGCAGGAAGGGGAAAGAGATGCTACCTGTGGTGTTTTTGGTGCCTCAAGTGTAGAACTAGAGCGCTGTAAGAAAGAGACCAGTATCCAGGAGAGCCACTAACTAAGGTGTCCCTCTAAGCAGGAGTGTCTAAGCATCGGCTGGGGGATGGGGAGGAGCTAGGCTTACCATTGCGGAAGCTTGGCTGTCATTGGCCGGGGAATAGGGAGGAGCTAGGCTTACCATTGCAGAAGCGCGGCTGTCATTGGCTGGGGGAGGGGGGAGGAGCTAGGTTTACCATTGCAAACAGTGATCTCAATCCTGGATGCACATCAGAATCTCCTCAAGTGCTTTAGGAGCGACATCTCATCCTCACCCGGTAAGGAATATGAGGTGCAACCTTAAAAACCCTCCAAGATGATCAGAGTTGAAAATCACTAACCTATTCCAGCCCTCTCAGGGTAGAGATGAGGTGAGTACAGCCCAAAGAGGAGGAGGCACTCGCCCATCACACAGCTGTGTCAGCTCTCTGTCCACTCAGAAGTAGAAGAACCAAAGGCTTCTGTCTCCCATGTCCACATTTTCTCGAAAGCTGCGCCCTGTTAATGAGCCCTTTGGTGACTGACCTCATCTCTCAGCTTCCAAGAAAACTCAGACACGACATTTATATATCGCTGCCAGATACATGCCTTTCTGCTCCTGCAGAGGAGACTTGAGGCAGTTAATTTCTATCCAAAGTTTAACTGAGCAACTATTGAGAAATAAGTATACACACTGCATAGGAGAAATGGCCGGAAGACTGTCAGTTGGACAGATTCTGTTTGGGTGCCGGAAGTTCTATGTAAGGCAGCTTAGATCATCCAACAAATCTTTTAAGGTTTGAACACAGTGAGATGAGTATCCCTACAAATTTGTCAGGGAACCCCGCAGGTCTCATGGAATGTGTGGGTGGGAGGCAGCAGGAGGTGAGGGGGGGAGTAGGCGTGGGAGTATGAAGGTGAGGTGAGGGGGGGTGGGGAGGGACATGACATCATCCATGAGAGGAAGTGAAGAATGAAACTCAGGATGGTGCCTGCCATCTTTGTAGACACTGGGCCAGGGACGGACGCTGTGGCTTATTTTCCTTACACATTTAAATATAGTAGAACTTGTGACCTATGACCTTTACAGTAAGAATAAATTCTATTGGCTGCTAAACAGAGCTCAGGGCTAGGGCCCAGAGAGAGATCTGTGACAGGCATAAGGTTGGATTCTATTGGTGGAGGATGCAGAGTGCATGGGGCATCTTTCTGGGGATGTGTTCTCTTCACTGCAGGGTTAGGGCCTAAAGGATGCTCAGGTTATTGAAGGAAATTTAGGTGTAGGCTGGCTCCTCGTAGAACAACAAAGAATTGCCAGGCTGATTGACCACTTTGCACTCTGGCATCCCAGAAGTCATTCGTTTCCTTCAGGTGATCGACAGTCCTGGTTTTTCCAATGCTTACTCTGAGCCATGCTTCCTACATTCAACAGCAGATAAGCAGATCGGCATGGCGGGTACATACCTATAATCCTAGCGCTTAGCAGGCCAAGGTGGGGGGGGGCCGGTGGTCAAGCATTCAATGCCAGCCTGAGCTCCATGGTGGAAACCTAGCTCAACAAAACAAAACCAACAAAATGCCACAGTGCTAGAAGTACATACTTCACTGTGTGGGGAAGATGTGTGCTCAGGGTTTTGGTATAAGCTAATGCATCTTTTGCAAATAAATGATTCACTGGAGTTTGAGGTAGCCAGAATCTGGATTCCAAAACAACCGAGCCCTGCCCTCACGTCATACCTGTCTACTCAGATGTTAACATGAATTTTCACTTCTCTTATTGTTCCTGAAGTAGATATTCCAAAGTAGGCTAACAAAATCTCTCTTCTTTTTCTTCTTCTTCTTCTCTTCTTCTTCTTTTTCTTCTTCTTCTCTTCTTCTTCTTCTTCTTTTCTCTCTCTCTCTCTCTCCCTGTCATTTTTTTAGAGTCTCATTTTGTAGCTCTGGTTGGCCTAAAACTCACTATATAGACCAAGCTGGCCTGGAACTCACAGAGATCCTCCTGCCTCTGTCTCCTGAGTGCTGGGATTAAAAGTGTATCCCACCTTGCTGGCTTAGTAAAGAATTCCAAAGAGGACTTCCCTGCATTTGCTTACATCTCAGAAGCCTTCTGCATCTGGGGAGTGAAGAAAGCCAGGTAGCAGATGTGGGAGTTTGGGGGGGCAAGCATTGCCCAGGTCCAGGGCTGTGGCTCTACAGCATCAGGCACAAGGTGCCCTGAACTCAGTCACCATTTGCAAGGAAGTCCCTGTTTCCTAAACTGAAGCTCTTTGATAATTTCCCTCAGTTTGGAGAGTTCTTGTGCTAACTAAGCCAAAATTACCCCCCTCTATAACTTTCCTGAGAAACAACTTTTACTGAAAAGAACTGGCTCCTCACTTGGGCCTGCAAAGTAACTCAAAGCAGGATGGAGACCTTGTACTTTGCCTACACTGAGCACCTTCATTTCTTTTCTTTTCTTTTCTTTTCTTTTCTTTTCTTTTCTTTTCACCTCCAGCTTAGATTTGCACATAAAGATGATGATCATTCAAGACAAATCTGCCTAAAACTTCGATGCCTAATGCATGTCATCACCTTCAATCTGGAGATAAAACTGATAAGAGCATCTTAGTTCCAGCTTTCACAGTGAACACTTCTGGACCACTACAGAAGGTGCCTGGATGTCCCAGCCATTGCCCTCAATCTATAGTCACCTAGGACAGCAGGAACAGCAGAGCCTCCAGGATCACCCAAGTAGGAACAAGCATCTCATGGGAACCAGCTTATCCCCTGAAGGGATAAAGGCTTCTGTGAGCCACTGTGGAGAGCCAGAGGAGAGATGATGAGCAACCAGACCACACCTTGACCAAGGCCACTTAGTTGCACACGTCTCCTACCCGCTGCCTGCCCTGCCTCCTCCCCTATTTACACCACAGCCTCATCCTGAAGGTGGGCCAACGGATTGCTTCATTTGTATTTTCTGAGCATGCAATTTGGGGCTCCTTGTGTGTCTTCTCACCATTACCTCACTTGCCTGCACCGTCCCCTCTACACGCCTTCACTGCACATGCAAAGCAGACAGAAGAGACGTCCTTACAGTGACAGTGAACCTGGAAGAAAGTCGGGTGGAGCTTCCTCCTCGTGTGCACTGTTATCAGTGCCAGTGATAAAAGTCATCAAGCGAGGGGCAGAAGCAAACCCACCCTTAACCTTACCTTCCAAAGCAGGACCAGCAAGTCTTCTTCTTTAATCTCAAAACACAGGAGCATCTGTCATTGGTTAGCAAAGCTATCTGTCCAGGTAGCAAGCCAGGGACAGGCGCAGTGGTTTTGGCTCACTTTCTCCAGGAAAACAACCCCTGTACTTGTCCCAGGACCACTAATGTGTCCATGATTATCTCTAATGAGGTAGAATCTTGGCCAAGAATGGCTCATGGGACTCACTGCCTTCTCTCCCATAATACTGGGAGCACGAAACTAGTTTCTGTCCAGTCTGTCTCTCAATATGGGTGACAGCAGCTTCTTTGGAGAGGAGTTGTGTCCCATTTCCCAGGAAACAGTGACCCTTGTACTTCTGCCTGACTCTGCCAAGTGAAAAGCCCTCACAGCAACGGATGAGTTAGTGCCTGTAGGTGCATGTCTTAGCAGCCAGTCTGGTCTATGGTCTCAAGATGTATCACACTGGGATCTCATTCTTTAAAAGTGCTTAAATTAACTCTTCCTAGAGAGTGGGGGATTGGGGGCTGCAACAAGAGTTGAATTGCTGACTTCATTTTACTGAGTGTGTGGCCTCCGATAGACATATCTGAGCCTACTAGCTCACCTATATGATGAGATAGTCATTGCCCTTGCTTCATTTGGATGCTATGGGGAGATGGATTAAATCAATAGTTCTCAACTTTTCTAATGCTTTGACCCTTTAATTTGGTTTCTCATGTTATGGTGACCCCCAAATATAATTTTTTTCATTGATACTGCGTAACTAGTTTTGCTTCCGTTAGGAATTGTAATGTATTTTTGGAGAGATGCCACGGCCCACAGGATAAGAGCCCCTAGATTAAATAAACACACAGGTAAGAGACTTAACAAAGGGCATGGTGCCTCCCCCACTCCCAGTGCTCAGCAAAGAGTGCATAGGAATGATGCTCAAGGGAAGACTCCCTAGGGAAAGCTCCTGCGATGAGGATGAAAACTGAATTTGGGTGAGCTGTTTGCTAGGAGACTTTGTGAGCTCAGTACTCTAAGGCACACAGACTAGCAGATTCATATCTGATTGGCTGTATCCATATAGCTCAACTGAAAACACAGCAACCAGCTTAAGTAGGAAAAAAGAAAGAAAGAAAGAGAGAAAGAAAGAAAGAAAGAAAGAAAGAAAGAAAGAAAGAAAGAAAGAAAGAAACAACACTAGGGAGTGTATTAAAACTGGCGACAGAAACAAGCAAAAAACTCAAGCTCTATAATTAACGCTTTGCTGTTTATAGACTGTGCCTTTTACCAAGGCGATGTAAAGGTCATGGGTGGGACTTACTCTGCAAAATGGGAGGGGCATGCGGCTCCGAGCTCCCTTCCGCACGTTTCCTAGCATAGGATCTAGGGGAATTGGAGGAATATTCCAATTAAGCCCTTTCATTTTGATTTCTCATTAGATCCTTAGACACTCTGCAGAAAATTAACTCAAACTAGAGACCTCCAGCCAGGAGATTTATTCGATTTAATGTTTTGAAAGAGACTTATTATCTTGTCAGGAATAATTTGAAAATCCAAATAAGAGCAATTGAATCAGCAGAATTTAAGTCTCAAGATAATCACTTTGTGTGGTAGACCATGGTATTTAAGCCACTGAGGCGATCTGCCTAAACTGTGGCCCCAGCAGTTTGGCACTTCCACAGCTCGGCCCCTCCCAGCCGAGCTTACCCCCTCCACCTCCCACCCTCTGCCCTTCCTTAAAAAGCACTGCAATCTACACTGTGGTGTGCAAACCACCACCACCTGAGTTCTTCTCTCTTGCATCTTAGCTCAAGGTCAATTTCTCTTTTCTGAAATGCTGGAATCTTCCTGCTGGTGTCCTTGGCCTGCTGAGCTCTGCGTGTGCGTACAGCTGACTGTATCATGTGCTAGGCTGGGGGCTCGTGGCTGGAAACAGTCGCATGGCTGTGCAGCTCCTCGTAGCCTTCAGTTATGGCCACAGCTGTCATAGAGGATCTGTAGGGGTGTGCTGTTACATTAATAACTGCATTATTCAGGTAAAATCAGAAGGTGTGCTCCATCGCAGCCCCCTTCAAAATCACCGATGAGTCAATGTGGCTACTGGGATTGACCATAATGACTTAGTCAACCCTTAAGTGTTGAGTCCCTAGTACTCCTGTGGCTCTGGGACTACCTGACTCACAGCCATGTCCAGCCTTCTCTGCTGTGCACAGGCTATAGAGTGGTGAGGGCAAAACACAAGAACCACTTTAACTTTGCTAAGTACATAATGTCCATCCCAACAGAGACCACATAAAGGCTCTCCTTTGGCTCAAAAAGTTTATATTGGGCAAACATTAAGTTAGTTCAAATATGTCTCTTCTTTCTCCCTGCTTCTGGATACAGGAAACTGTTGAGACCTCTTGTTATGAAGGTCATGTCATGTGGTCCACATGCTGTTCTTCCCCAGTCATTACTGTTGAGTGGCTGAGCCGGACTGGTAACTGACATTTATGACCCCGGTTAATGAAGGTCCATCTTTGATGGCCTTTCTTCCTGACCAGGTCTCTGCCATCACAATAGACCCTCTAGGTCTGTCAGTCTCACAGGAACCCATGGGAACTTCTGAGTCTCTTGTAATCCAAGAAATGTAGCAGCGCCACCACACGGTCTTGTGTGCAAACCCTTACTCCAAAATGCATCCCTAGCTGTAGTGATGGTTCAGTGTAATTGTTCCCTTGGCACCACCTGGGAGAGTCTCAATGAGGGCTGTCTATACCAGGTTGGTCTGCAGGCCATGTCTGTGGGGGGGGTTTGTTTTGATTGCGTTACTTGATACAGGAAGATGCCCTGAGAGTAAGTGGTACCATTGGCTGGTTTGGGGGACATGGACTATATAAGAATAGAGGGTGCTAGCTGAGCGTCATGCCCTCACATATGCACTCATTTTTCTCTGCTCTTGGTTGCGGATGGAGTGTGACTGCCTGTTTTCTGTTGCTGCCATCTTGAAGGCCTTGCTATGATTCACTGTAGCCTGGAATTGTTGCCTTCTGTCTATTTTATCACAGCAGCAGAAGTGAAACTAGGATGTCTGTGTTGTGCTGGCATGTGGCCGTGAAGGCCCAGCTTTTCCTGGGGCTCTGCCCACTAAAGCATGCTACCTTTCAGTACGTGCTCCTGCCGTATCCTGGTGCTGCTTACCTCGCTGGATGCGTCTATGAACCGCAGTGGCAGTACCAGCCAGCAAGGGAGAAAGTGGGAACACAGGTGTGTGCCTTCACCTGACTCTTTTCTATACCTCATTGCACATATCTGTTTGGAAGTCATTACCTATCTCCCAGGGCATATGTCTCATGGCTCAGCACAAAGAACTGAATGGAGAGCACCCTCTCCACACCGTAGAAGAAAGTAATCTGAATCATCAAGCTTGGTTCTTGGTATGGAAATTCACAATTCCAGAAATAGAGGACCATCAGAGGCAAGCATTGTGGTGGTTTAAACCCACAACATCCTCTCTCTATTACCAATCTCCTCCGCCTTCTAGGACAGGAAAATTCCAAAGGCATGTCTTATGAGCCGGGGCTGAGTCAGGATGGAACAGGCACACCAGACTTCCCTGCCTAAAGAGAGGATGGCAAAGACACAGAACTAGCCAGGTGTGATCAGGAGGCCACGTCTGTGCTGGGAGGCTGTGGAGAGGGCATATGAGGAAAAAGGAGTGTCAGAGGGGGACTTTGAGAGTCGAACAGCAATGTTTAAAGGGATATTTAAGAAATTTGTCCTCCAACTGTGAAGTATAAGCCGCTGCCCTTCAGGATACAGCGTTGTGAACTGGGTTTCTTGAGACACCGAGCCTTGCTTTAAGGTTAGATGTGGAGCTGAACCAGGCTCTGCCTGCTGACCCAGCTGTGCTTTTCCCTCGTGCCACCTCTCCCGGGCACTGCACTGCATGAACACCCTGGGCTGCTGGAAGCCAGGAACACTCCTTTCTGCCTCGCTTTGGGGAGGCTCCTGCCCACTTTTGGTGTTGTAATTTTAATTGTTGTCACCTTGTTTCAAGTGATGGACTTCTAAACTTCACTTGTCAAATACTTACTGAGTGCTCATTTTTGTGATGGACAAATCATGGCTTGTGCATGGAAAGTCACACATAGGCGTATTTGTTGTGGGCTTGGTTCTCAGCTGACAGTGGTATTTTAAGAGGTGATGAAACCTCTAGGAGGTGGGTCCTAGGGACTGTCTGAATGGCATCTTCCTCAAGCCCCTCCCCCACACCTCTCTCTTGTCCCCCTTCAGGAGAATAGCATCCTCCAGCTCTTGCAGCCGTGATGTGTGATGTCCTTTCTGTCTCACCACAGGTCCAGAATCAAGAATCAAAAATTCTGGACAGAAATCTCTGAGACCATGAAACAAAATAAATCTTTCCACTTTTAAGCCATTTGTGGTTAGGTATTTTATTAGACCAGTGAGAAAAGTAACCTCTACAGAAAATCAATCCCAGAGGAGTGAGTCTTTTATTTTATTTTATTTCCTGTGACTAAACATGACCATGTGGTCCGTAGGCCTCTGGAACTAAAATCTGGATGAATTTTGTTATGCAAGCTAGGGAAGCTCCAGGGTGCTGATAGAGCTTAATGGGCAAGTCCGCTCGGAGCGTGGAGGAGCAGCGCACAGAAGGGATGCGGATGCACGTAGCCCCGGAGGAGCACTCCCTTTATGTGGGAACAAGGGCTATCGGTAATGTGGCTGCCCTGTTCATGGTGCACAGGTAAGAAACTGCATTTTGTCTGTGCTCTGAAACTGGGCGGAGCTGAGTCTAAAGGTGGCAGATTAGTTAAGCTGGTAGAGGAAATTTCGAGTCAGTTCAACATGTTTAGGATGTGGCACAATTATAGCCAGGTTCTGTGTCTGCATATATATACATGTTCCTCTGTCTGTCTGTCTGTCTGTCTGTCTCTGTCTCTACCTCTCTCTCCATCTCTCTCTGTCTCTTTGTCTCTGTCTCTGTCTGTCTGTCTGTCTGTCTGTCTCTGTCTCTACCTCTCTCTCCGTCTCTCTCTGTCTCTCTGTCTCTGTCTGTCTGTCTGTCTGTCTCTGTCTCTGTCTCTACCTCTCTCTCCGTCTCTCTCTGTCTCTCTGTCTGTCTGTCTCTGTCTGCCTGTCTGTCTGTCTGTCTGTCTGTCTCTCTCTCTCTCTCTCTCTCTCTCTCTCTCTCTGTGTGTGTGTGTGTGTGTGTGTGTGTGTGTGTGTGTGTGTTAGATCCACTGACTAGCCAGGGTTTTTACTTCTTCTGGTTACCTTGATGCCTCTTGCGCAGCCCTACCTTTAGGCCTGTTGGCACAGAGCTAAGATGGGATCAGCTCAGTGACTCCGTTTGAAAATCAGCACTAAGTTTCATCAGTCTTCATGCCTGAACTTCATGCAGACATCATCTGAGGAGAGCCACAGAAAACAGAGCGTCTCAATAGGCTTGGAAGAAAAGCACGTAAAAATGGGAAGAGAAAGCCATTCCAAGACATGCACAAAACATGATAAAGAATATGACACAACCCCACCCATGGCCATCATCTCCACCCATGGCCATCTCCAGCCATCTAACTCCCCCTTAAGGATATCTGAACTACAGAGACAGGAGAAATGTCTGTGAATGAATTCAGAACCTTACTTTTTTTTCCCCAAAGAATGAAATGAGAGCTGGAGAGATGGCCCAGCAGTTACTCAGAGGACCTGAGTTCAGTTCTCAGTGTTGCACAACTATTGTGGCTCCAGCTACAAGGGCTCCACTGTCACCTTCTGACTTCTAGAAGCACCCACATTCATAAGCATATAACTCACATGAAGACACACACATTATGTGCCTATTCTTCACGTGGACACACACACACATTTGTATACATAGACTCTCACATGGACACACATACACATTCATATGTGTATACCCTCACTTGGATATATGTCAAAGGCTAGCTTTGACATCAGGGTAAACTGAGGCGGGATACAGATAGATGAATGGAGCCAAAGGCTGGTGGCTCCTGGATTCTTAGGGATAGAAGCTGGTAGCTTCTGCCTGGAAACTCTGAGTTCTCTTTGACTCTTTAAGGGCCAGAACTAACGGCTCAGGCATCTCAGAGCCAACACTGTTTGTGACTGACTAAAGGCTCTAAACTCTCTCAGACGCTTCAAATACCACAGCTGATAGCTTCTGGCTCTTGCCTCTGCTGATCATGAAAAAAAGACTCTGAAAGTCTCTTTAACTCTTTAACAGCCAGAGCTGATAGCTTCTGGATAGGAACTCTGAACTTTCTTTAACTCTTTAAACAGCTCTGGCAGCTGTTCATGATCAGGGAGAGAAACTCTGAAACTCTCTTCAACTCTTTAAGGTGAAAAGCTCTAAACTTTCTTAAACTCTTTTAAAACGAGAAGAACCTGTCTTGTCACCGAGAGTAGCTAGTAGGGAGAGACTAGAGCTACAAGATCCAGCTTATGCTGCAACTAAAGATGGTCAGTAGTCCACTGTTGGTGAAATCAGACAGACACACACTCACATTCAACAGACAGACAGCAAATTCAAACAGCTCCAACAATTTGTATTATTGCCCTAGGCTTATATGCCTTCTAAAACAAAGCTCTGTACATCAGAAGAAAAATAACCTCGTGGCTATAAAAACAGTTATCACAGAAACCGATTAAAGGTTAGACAGAAAGAGTTACAGCAGGATTATTGATTACATGTTTCTCCATTAAAACTTGTACCTAACTAAACACTCTCATCTGTGACTTCATTCCATAGGTTCATTGTAAGTTCAGAGCAACCGTCTTTCATGTCATGGGTTAACAAAGTTTATGGTTAACAGGGTTTAAGGAGTTGCCTCAGGATTGCTGTTGATAAGTCTTTCCATTAAGACTTGTATCTGACTAAACATTTTCAGCTACCCATGAGTTCATTGAAAATTCAAAGCAACAGGTTTTTTTTTTTTTAATGTCACAGGTTAACAAGGTTTAAGCAGTACAAACCTATACACACTTACACAGGCACATATGCGCACACACACATATTCATATGTATATTCCCTCACGTGAACATATATACACACATTCATGTGTATATACCCTCACATGGACACACATACATACACACAGTTAAAGAAAAAAAAAAAAAAAAAAAACAAGATCACTTCAAAGTTTTAAAGAATGCAGTATCATCTAGAATAGTCAAACTAATCAATGCATGAACTAAGGAAATCAATCCAAGATCTTGATCAGACAGTTTCCACAGTGAACAAAAGTACACTCAAAGCTAAATTCCAAAGTATGGAGGAAAGATTTCAGCAAGGAAATTAAAACACCGAAAAAGAATGATAGGGAAATACTTGAAAATTGTTTTAAAACAACAACAAGATTTGTTTAAAAAAAGAAAAAAAAAACATGCCGAAGAAAGAATTTCAGGGATGGGGTGGGGGCAGAGTAGAGATAACAATACAGACATACATAAGGAACACTTAAGTAGCAGGAAGGCATGGTTCCTAAAGCTATTTGCATCATTAGAAGTCAGCCAACTACTTTGCATCAGGACAAGGAAAGATGCATGAGGACATTTCAGAAGCTGGCTGGACCGCATCCATGGCAAGGTCAAGGGTATAAAAGTTTTAACTCACGTGAAAGGCTTAGCTAGTAGAAGAGCACGCCAGGCTTCCCTGCTGACTCAGTTTCCCCTGCGGAAAACATCCCTTGGGTTCAGCTGCCCAGGTACTCAGACAACAGTGCAGCTGTGGCACAAGGATGCCCAGCTTCCACTGAAGGTGTTGGCGTACCTTGGTGTTATCCGCACACTGCTGTTTTTGCAGGAATGCATAATGCAAGACTTGTGATGTCAGTGCTTTCACTAGGAAGGCCTGGGAGGCCTAGCAGTGGTCAGGATCCCTGAAGGCAGACACTGATGGGGGTAATCCATGAAGCTGTGAAAGAAACGCTAAATATGCAATTGAGACCCCAGGATGAGAAATGTCTGGCAAAGAAATCTTCAAGCAGCAAGTAGAGCCATGTGGGTTGAATATGGAAGATTCCTATGAGTGGGGCTACCAGAGCCAATTAGAGCTCATGGCTTGACTCTGTGCCCGAGAGGCCAGACTTGAAGATACAGAAATTAATGTTTCATGGTGTGTTACAGTCTTGCCTTGCCTGGTCATCCTTTCTACACGCCCATTCTCCATTCGAAGTAGGATTGCTTACTCTGCACCATCGCATGTTATGTCTTTCTTTCTTTTTCTTTTACAGGGGCTCAGAGCTCAGTTTCCCTTGAGTCTCAGAGGAGATTTTGAATTTGGACTTTTAGACAAATTTGGGACTGATAAACTAGGTATGATAACATAAGCCTGTAATCCCAGCATTTGGAGGGTGCAGACAGGAGGATTGCCACAAGGCCAACTTGGTCTATCTATATATGTAATATCAGGGCCAGCGAGGGCTATATACTGAGGTCCCGTCTCAAAACAACAACCAACCAAAGATTTCAGTAGCTTTAAGAAATGGACCGGGTGGGGGAATCCAAGATGGCGGGGAGCAGTGTGGACTGTGTTTGGAGGCTCCAGTGAACAATTCAGGGAATTGCACAGATTTCTGAGCCAGGAACACCGGGGTCCCCATACCATGGCAGCAGGAGTGCTCCACGGTTCGGAGGGGCAAAGGCAGTAGCAGCAGCAGCACCAGCATCAGCAGCGGCGGTGGCTGAGGTTTGCAGCTCAGAGCCTTCCTGTGGAGGCGATTGGTGTGGTGGCTGGTGGGAGTTGCTGCAGGAGAGGGGGCTCTGCACAGGATTTGGGTCACGTGGTGCCTTGGGACCCAGACTGGACTCGGCAGACAGTTCGGCCCCAGAGTCCCGGGTACAGCTCAGTGCGCAGTGCCGTGGAGATGCTGGCTCAGCGCAGCCGCAGTTCTCCTGCTGTGACACAGGCTGGGCAGAGTGCTCAGTTCCACCAGTGGCGCTGGCTCAGCGCAGCCGCAGTTCTCCTGCTGTGACGCAGGCTGGGCGGAGCATTCCAGTTCCACCGGCTCTAAGACTCTGGTTGGACACAGTGTGCAGTTTGAATCCAGAATTCCAGGCTGAGCTTGGCGGACAGTTCGGGCCCTGAGTCAATAACTGACCACAGCATGCACTTTGGGCCAAAAGTCCCTAGCTGAGCTTGGTGTGCAGTCCCAGCCCAAAAATTCTTGCTGGACCCTGTGTGCATTCTGGGCCCAGAATCCCTAGCTGAGCTCAGCAGTTGGTTCAGACCCTGAGAATCTAGCTGAGTTCAGCCCGTGGTTTGGGCCCAGTGTTCCTGGCTGGACTTGGCAGGGGACACAGAAGGCTGTGGCTACCTTGGCCTGACCCGCTCATTCAGAGATGCAGAACGATTGCAGGACCCACAGTACAGGGGAGCTGAGGATCACTGGCTGTAAGAGCCCAAAACAACAGGGCTAACCTCCTAACATCCACACCAGTGAAGCATTAGAGCTTCCAGCCTAGGGAAATCATGAGAAAACAAGTGAATCTATCATCAGACTCCCTCCATCCAACTGTGGAAGCTACCCAACAAAAACAAAGATGGCAAGATGTCTAAAGGACAGTGAAAAAGCATACGCAAAAAAACCCAAAACAATATGGCATCTCCAGTTTCCAGCTATCCCAAAGAAAACAACCCAGAGAACTCAAATACAACGGAAATACAAGAAAATGACCTCAAATCCTTAGTAATGAGGATGATAATGGAGGAAACAAATAAAATTCGTAATCAAATGCAGGAAGACGCAGCCAAACAGGTGAGAGACATAAAAGAAGCACATAAAGAGGAACTGGAAAAATTGCAGGAAAATGCAAACAACCAGATGAAAGAAATAGCTAAAACGGTTCAAGCTCTGAAGACCTATAAAGAGGCAATGGAAGAAACTCAGGAATATACAAAAAATCAAATGAAAGAAATAAAAAAATCAGTTCAAGATCTGAAAATGAAAATGGATTCAATGATAAACACACAGACAGAAGAAAAATGAGAACGTGAGACCTCAGAGAAGAAGGCGAGCAACACAGAGGTGAGCTTTTCTAACAGAATCCAAGAGATGAAAGAATGAATCTCAGGTCTAGAAGATACAATCACAGATCTTGAAGCAACCATTAAAGAAAATGCCAAACCTGGAAAACTCCTGACACAAAACATCCAAGAAATTAAGGACACCATGAAAAGAAGAAATCTGAGGATAATAGGCATTGAAGAAAGAGAAGATATCAGACTCCAAGGCCCAGAAACTATTCTCAACAAAATCATAGAAGAAAATTTCCCCAATGTAAAGAAAGAGATGCCTATAAACATACAAGAGGCCTACAAAACACCAAATAGAATTGACCAGAAAAGAAAAACTGCCCGTCACATAATAATCAAAACACAAAACATACAGAACAAAGAAAAATATTAAAATCTGCAAGGGAAAAGGGCCAAATAACATTTAATGGCAAATCTATCAGAATTACACCCGACTTCTCAGCAGAGACCATAAAAGCCAGAAGGGCCTGGACAGAGATCCTGCAAACCCTAAGAGACCACAGATGCCAGGCCAGACTACTTTACCCAGCAAAACTATCAATAACCATTGATGGAGAAAACAAAATATTCCATGACAAAAACAAATTCAAACAGTACCTATCCACAAATCCAGCTTTACAGAAGGTACTAGAAGGAAAACTCCATCCCAAAGGGTCAAGCTACAACCAAAACTACTCAGGAAATAGATAACTATACCATGGCAAAAACACAACTACACAAACGCTCGACTGCAAACAACATCAAAATTAAGACTCTTACCAGTCACTGGTCATTAATATCTCTCAACATCAATGGTCTCAATTCTCCAATAAAAAGACACAGACTAACTGAATGGGTGCATAAACAAGATCCAACATTCTTCTGCATCCAAGAAACACATCTCACCCATAATGATAGGCATTACCTCAGGGTAAAAGGTTGGAAAAAATATTCCAAGCAAATGGTCACAAGAAGCAAGCAGGCGTAGCCATTTTAGTATCGAACAAAATAGACTTTCAACCAAAATTAATCAAAAGGGATGAGGAAGGACACTTCATACTCATCAAAGGTAAAGTCAACCAAGAGGACATCTCAATTCTGAACATCTATGCTCCCAATACAAGGGCACGCACATTTGTAAAAGATCTGCTAAAAAAGCTTAAACCACACATCGATCCCCACACAATAATAGTGGGAGACTTCAACACCCCACTCTCACTGAAGGATAAGTCATTGAAACAGAAACTAAGCCAAGAAATAACATCATTAACCAATGCCATGGGTCAAATGTTTCTAACAGATATCTATAGAACCTTTCACCCAAACAAGAAAGAATATACCTTCTTCTCTGCACCACATGGAACCTTCTCCAAAATTGATCACATCATAGGTCACAAAGCAAGCCTCAATAGATACAAGAAGATTGAAATAATACCTTGTATCCTATCAGATCACCATGCTCTTAGGCTGCAATTCAACAACAACAGAAATAACAAAAAGCCTACACGTACATGGAAACTAAACAACTCTCTGCTAAATGACACCTGGGTCAGGGAAGAAATAAAGAAAGAAATCAAGGAGTTTCTGAAAATCAATGAAAATGAAGGAACAACATACCCAAATTTGTGGGATACATTGAAAGCAGTGCTCAGAGGAAAATTTATAGCACTAAGTGCCTTTAAAAAGAAATTGGAAACATCACACATAAGCATCTTAACCACACAACTGGAAGCCCTAGAAAAAAAAGAAGCAGAAACACCCAAGAGGAGTAGACGCCTGGAAATAATCAAACTCAGGGCTGAAATTAACAAATTAGAAACTGAGAAAACAGTCCAAAGAATCAACAAAACCAAGAGCTGGTTCTTTGAGAAAATCAACAAGATAGACAGACTGTTATCCAAACTAACTAAAAGGCAGAGAGACAGTATTGAAATCAACAAAATCAGAAATGAAAAGGGAGACATAATAACAGACACTGAAGAAATTCAAAGAATCATAAGATCCTACTTTGAAGGCATATACGCCACAAAATTTGAAAATCTAAGGGAAATGGACGATTTTCTTGATCAATTTCACTTGCCAAAGTTGAGTGAAGAACAGATAAACAAGCTAAATAGTCCCATTTCCCCTACAGAAATAGAAGCAGTCATTGATAGTCTCCCAACCAAAAAAAGCCCAGGGCCAGATGGTTTCAGTGCAGAATTCTACTAGACCTTCAAGGGCGAGCTAATACCAATACTCTTCAAGCTACTCCAAAAGATAGAAATGGATGGAAAATTACCAAATTCATTCTATGAGGCCATACTCTCATTGATACCTAAACTTCACAAAGACTCAACAAAGAAAGAGAATTTCAGACCAATTTCTCTTATGAACATCGATGCAAAAATACTAAATAAAATACTTGCAAAACGAATACAAGAACACATCAAAGATATCATTCATCATGACCAAGTAGGCTTCATTCCAGGCATGCAGGATGGTTTAATATATGGAAATCCATCAATGTAATCCACCATATAAACAAACTGAAAATAAAAAACCACATGATCATCTCTTTAGATGCAGAGAAAGCATTTGATAAAATCCAACACCCATTCATGTTTAAAGTTTTAGAGAGATCGGAGATACAAGGCACTTTCCTCAACATAATAAAGGCTATATACAGCAAGCCAATTGCCAAAATCAAAGTAAATGGTGAGATACTCAAGGAAATTCCTCTAAAATCAGGAACAAGGCAAGGCTGCCCACTCTCTCCACATCTCTTCAATATAGTACTCGAAGTTCTAGCCAGAGTAATAAGACAACAAAAGGAGATCCAGGGTATCCAAATGGGAAAGGAGGAAGTCAAATTATTCCTATTTGCAGATGATATGTTAGTGTACATAAGTGACCCTCAAAATTCCACCAGAAAACTCCTACAGCTGATAAACACCTTCAGCAAATTAGCTGGATACAAAATTAACTCAAAAAAGTCTGTAGCCTTCCTATACACAAATGACAAGCTTGCAGAGGAAGAAATTAGAAAAACCACACCCTTCACATTAGCCACAAGCAATAGAAAATATTTAGGAGTTACTCTAACTAAGCAAGTGAAGGACTTGTTTGAAAAAATTTTCAAAACTCTGAAGAAAGAGATTGAAGATGACATGAGAAGATGGAATGATCTTCCTTGCTCATGGATCGGGAGAATTAACATAGTAAAAATGGCCATCTTACCAAAAGCAATCTACAGATTCAATGCAATCCCTATCAAAATACCTACACAATTTTTTAAAAACATTGAAAGTTCAATTCTGAACTTCATATGGAAAAACAAAAAACCCAGAATAGCTAAAACAATCTTGTACAATAAAATGTGCTCCGGAGAAATCTCCATACCTGATCTCAAACTGTACTATAAAGCAATAGTAATTAAAACAGCATGGTACTGGCACAGCAACAGGCTGGTTGATCAGTGGAATCGAATCAAAGACCCAGATATGAATCCACACACATATGGTCACTTGATTTTTGACAAAGAAGCCAAATTCATTCAATAGAAAAAGGATAGCATCTTCAACAAATGGTGCTGGTCTAACTGAAGGTCTATGTGTAAAAAAATGCAACTGAACCTATATTTGTCACCTTGCACAAAACTCAAATCCAAGTGGATTAAAGACTTCAACATAAAACCAGAGACATTAAGTCACTTAGAAGAAAAAGTGGGGAAGAGCCTGGAACATATTGGCACAGGAGACAACTTCCTGAAGAGAACACCAACAGCCCAGGCCTTAATGTCAACCATTAATAAATGGGACCTCATGAGGCTGAGAAGCTTCTGTAAGGCAGGAGACACTGTCAAGAGAACAAAGCGACAGCCTACAGACTGGGAAAAGATCTTCATCAACCCTACATCTGACAAAGATCTAATATCCAAAATATATAAAGAACTCAAGAAATTAAACACCACCAAACCAAATAACCCAATTGAGAAATGGGGCTTGGAACTAAACAGAGAACTCTCAACAGAGGAATATCAAATGGCTGAGAAACACTTAAAGAAATGCTCAACCTCCTTAGTCATCAGGGAAATGCGAATCAAAACAACTCTGAGATTCTATCTTACACCCATCAGAATGGCTAAGATCAAAAATTCAAGCGACACCACATGCTGGCGAGGATGTGGGGAGAGAGAAACACTCCTTCATTGCTGGTGGGAATGCAAACTAGTACAGCCACTTTGGAAATCTATCTGGTGCTATCTCAGAAAAATGGGAATAGGGCTTCCTCAAGACCCAGCTATTCCACTCCTTGGAATATACCCAGAAGATGTTCCAGCACACAACAAGAAAAATTGCTCAACCATGTTCATAGCAGCCTTATTCATAATAGCCAGAACATGGAAACAGCCTAAGTGTCCCTCAGTAGAAGAATGGATAAAGAAACTGTGGTACATATACACTATGGAATACTAGTCAGCTATTAAAACCAAGGAATTCCCGAAATTTGTGGATAAATGGATTGAGCTAGAAACTATCATAATGAGTGAGTTAACCCAGAAGCAGAAAGAGTCAAATGGTATATACTCACTTATATCTGCATACTAGCCCAAGGGGCATGTCCCACGAAAGCCTTCACTTACCAGGAAACTGGGACAGAGGGGAGGACATTCTATTGGGACTCTAAATGAGAGAAGCATGGGAGAATAGCAAAGTAGAAGGATCCAGAGGGTCCTAGAAACCTACAAGTAGAACATTATGATAAGCAGATTTGGGCCCAGGGGTCCTGCTCAAACTAAGGCACCAGTCAAGGACAATACAGGCAGTAAACCTTAAACCCCTACTCAGATCTAGCCAATGGTCAGAACATTCTCCACAGTCGAGTGGAGAGTGGGATATGACTTTCTCACGTACTCTGGTGCCTCACATTTGACCATGTCCCCTAGAGGGGGAGACCTGGTGGCACTCAGAGGAAGGACAGCAGGTTACCAAGAAGAGATTTGATACCCTATGAGCATATACAGGGGGAGGTAATCCCCCTCAGGAATAGTCATAGGGGAGGGGAATAATGGGAAAATGGTAGGGAGGGAAGAATGGGAGGATACAAGGGATGGGATAACCATTGAGATGTAACAAGAATAAATTAATTTTAAAAATTAAAAAAAAAAAAAAAAAAGGAATGGACCAGGTGCATTTTGTATTATGAGGAGGGCAATCAGCCTTCTGGGGACAGAGGTATAGCGTTATGGTTTAGTTGTGAGCTCCTCTTCACAAGCTTGCTCCTCAGGGTGCAATAAGCAGTAGCGTCCTAACTGGACACAATCTGGGGAAGTGGTACAAAGTCTGAGAGGTTAGGCAGAGCGGAGGAAGACAGGCCCCGGAAGGTCTTTATGAGCCTAGCTGGCCCCGCCCCCTTCTATCTCTGTTTCCCATGACACGTGAAGAGAATAGTTCCCCACCTGCCGCTGTCTCCACGAGAGCCGGCTAATCACAGGTCAAGAGGCAACACAGCTGACAACTGTGGACCAAAATCTCCGTCCTACTCTACATTGTTTATGTTGGGCACTCTGGCATAATGACAGAACGTACCCGCCTCCACGCGGCTTTGTGGGGCCAACATAATTATTTAGATAACGAAGTAGGTGTCCCACGGATACGGACCAGCAGGAAGATCAGGAGATGATCTGGTCAAGAGGAAGCTTTCTCAGAGAAGGAGAAATAGCATGTAGTTTCCTCAAGGGATAATTATACATAGCTAGGAAAAAGAGAGAAGGAGAGAGCAGGAGAGATGACTCAGGAAGAGCCTCGCTGGTCATCGGAGGACCTGGCTTTGATGCCCAGTACCTACTTGGAGGCTCACAACCATTTCTAACTCTGGTTTCATGAGCTCTGATACAATCTTCTGGCCTCCTTGGGCAACAGGCATACCTATGGTACACCGACATACATGCAAGTGAAACGTCCACATACAATATAAAATAAAATAAGAGGAGAAAAAACAGGAACCAAGGCGGAAGTTTAGAGGCAAAACGGGGGCGGGGGCGAGGAGGGGGGGAAGGGGACCTCACTTTGAGGACCTGAGGGTCGGAATGGCAGAATACAAGGAATAAGAAATGGTGTGGAAAGAAAAGATGCTGGAGACATTAGCAGACAGACTCTGCCCAGTCGGAGACAGTAATGTAGCAATGCTAAGTGGACGGCTGTGGAGTCAGGAAGTCTCATTACCGTGTCTCCTAACTGGGAGACCCTGGGCAAATTAACATCTCTAAATCATAGCTGACTCATCCGTAAAGCCACCATAATGGACCTAACTCCCAGGGTTGTTCTAAGGATTAAGAGAAATAACACACAAGATCCCTCCACTCAAGCCGAGCTCACCTTGAGCAAAGCGGTAAACACGACTCTCAGGGCCGTGCGGAGGAGTTTTGAACATGGTTTTAAAGCAACAGGAAACACTGATGAGGGTTAAGAAGAATTTCAGCATCGATTTTATGCTTTTAAAAGCCTCGTTCTGGCAGGTTATCAGTTTGGCCGCCGGGTCTCTGCTGTGGTGTGCTGTGGTCTCGGGAAAAGGCCCCACAGACATGCCCATAAGTGTGGTGTGCCATAATACTCCCCCAAGTGCTTCTCAATAACAAGGCAGACAGAGACTTACCATCGCCGTGTTTCTGGATGCTAAACTGGAGAGGAACAGACAGCTAAGCAGGGAGCACACCAAGATGGAGAAGCCAAGGAAACAGGCGGTTGCCAACTGCAAGGCGTCCATTACACCCAGCAGGGCGGAGGTCAGAGGCACAGCCTCAGGGGAAAAAGCCAGATTGGAGTGGGTTGAGAGCCGAGTAGGAGGTGGGAAAACCTGAGGAGGAACATGCAAAGAACACCATGGGGCAGCATCCACCAGCTCATATGCCAGAAAACTCAAAATAACAAGAATGGCAGGCACAGCCTTACAGGCCGTCACCTAGCTGAATCCCATCCCTTTCTAAGTCTAATCTCCTGAGCGAAGTCCTTTATGTTATACACATGAAGGGAAACGCAAGCGCCAGGAGACTATTTTAAAACCCCAACAATTTAACACTGAATTCCGAGACGAGAAAGGAGAGGCTGAAAGTCTGTTTCTCTGATGAGTGAAACCTGAGCATATTTCAACCCTTCTGAGAAAGAGCCAGGAAAAAGGAAAAGTTATTTATTGATTGATTATGCAAAGTTCCTGGGCAGCTAGAGCAGCATGAGGCCCAAAGCCCAGGAGGAAGCATTAGGATGTTTGCATATTTGGATTCAAGGATATACAATAAGTGACGAAGCAAGAGATTCTGACATTCTCAGCACTTGGGAGCCAGAGGCAGGTGGATTTTTGTGAGTTCGAGGCCAGCCTGGTCTACAAAGTGAGTCCAGGACAGCCAAGGCTACGCCGAGAAACCCTGTCTCAGAAAACAAAACAAAAAGAGAGAATCTGACCTTTAAGAAGATGGGGAGGGTTTGAAAATAAGAGGAACATGAACACAATGCTAAAGCTGAGTTTTCTGGACAGTTGAGATTAGACTGTGGGTCTCTAGGGGAACCAAAGGGAGTTGATTTCTCTCATTTATGGTCCAGTAATTGAGTCTGCTGAACCACGCTGACTGTAGGCAAGCTTGCAAGAGAAAGCAAACTCAAATTACTAACACGTAAACACAAGGGAGGAGCAGGAATCGTGAGCCTCAGAGGGGTTCCAGATGATGGAAACTCACACACCACTTGTGTGTGGGAGCCAGAAAGGGCAGCCAACGCCGCATTAGAGGACGAATCAATGACTTTCAGGGGAGATAAAGGAACCTGAAGATAGTGTTTGGTTTTCACTGTCTTCTACTAGCTAAACTTCTCTGCTTAAAGTCGATCCAGGGAGAGAGTTTGCGATCAGCAATTTATCCCCTCTGGAGGAATTTCTCTGGCCTGATAAATCCCCCCACCTGCCACCTCACCTCCTTTCAGTGTTCCTGAGAGGAGGATGAGGCAGCAGGTGGGAAGTGGTCAGCAAGGGCAAAGTCACTTCCTTAGTTGAGCCCTCAGCATACCACGGTTCCAGGATTTAGGCCAGTCTTCTCTATACCCAATGAGCCTATGGTGTGATTTCAGACCAAATGACGGCATGGAAGAAGCAGATGTCAAATTAAAACGGGGCTCAGATGAGGTGGCCGCTTGTGTGGCACAGGTGGGAGGAAGGAATGTGAAGACGCTGGCTTTTAGGCACTAGGTGACATAGGGAAAGAAAGGAAGAAACTAATGGAGAGCAGGCGGAAGGACAGGCGTGGGGGGGGTGGCAGGCAGTGTATTAAGCAAATGCACATAGAAGACACAATTCCAGCTTTAGACAGAGCCTTAGACCCGCTGATACAAAAAAGGGTGGCCCTAGAAAAAACTTGTCAGGCTTAAGCCAAATGCCAGTTTTGTCCACAATAGAGGATTGAAATGCCTAAGAAGCCGGGGGTGGGGGGTGGGGGTGCAGGCAACAAAAAGACCTGAGGCTTGAGAGATGCTTAGCTGGAGAAGGCGTTCCATGCAAGTGTTCTGCTACTGGCAGGAGTTTTGTCACCGTTCAAGTTTGGTTTCTGTTGGTGTGACAAACATCACAATCAGAAGCAACTTGGAAGGGGGAACGGAGAGCTTATTTCATCTTCGGTTTGTAGCCTGTCGGGAAGGGAAGTTGAGGCAAGAGCTCTGGTTTGCAGGAACCTGGAGGCAGGAACTGAAACGTGGAGGACTGCTGCTTACTGGCTTGTTCCCCACAGCTTGCTCAGCCTGCTTTCTTACACAACTCAGGACCATGGTGGACTTCCCTAAAGGGCAGTCTGGTGGGTGCATTTTCTCAATGGAGGTTGCTTCTTCCCAGATGACTCCCACTTCTATTAAATGACAACCAAAAACAAAACAACAACAAAAACAAACAAACGAAAAAACCATACACAAACACAAACCAACATAGTCGCCAAGGCTCCTTCTGGTACCATGAAAGCCAGTCCCCAGGGAGGAGGCCTTCAGATCCAGCTCAGGGACCTCTGGGTCCTCTGTCCAAAGTGCATGATGTCTTCAGGAGTGGGGAACATACCCTCCACTTCTGTGAGACAACCAGGGGCAACAGCAATAGCTTCTAATGTTTTGGGAGACTCTTGGGTTTCCCTGACCAACAACTCTAAAGGGAGCTTGTCATGTTTGCTCTTGGGGTTTTTGTCAGCTAATCTGGCAAAAAACAAATCTTCCCTAATGTGGGAAACATTGTCATTCCACGTAGGAAATTTTCATTTAAACTCTACATGTTATAAGTATACACATGTATCATATATAGTCTTAGGTAAATAAATAATAATATAAATTTTATCACTTTTTCAGAATCCTTACTGTTATTTTACACTCCTCTCTCCCTTCTTTTTTGTGTTGACCTCTCCCCTCTTCCTAATTAAAGTCCTCCCTTACCCCTCCCCCACTTCATATCACTTATATCATGTTATTCTCCTCTGTAATGTCCCTCACACAGTCCCTTTTTTTTTTTTTTTTTTTTTTTTTTTTTTTTTTTTTGTACTTTCCTGGTTCTGCATTTGCTCCAGGCTACGTACTCACATCTAGAGCTTTGGAATCCGGAGCCACACATGAGAGAGAGTTATGCGCCCTTTCCAGATCCAAGTTACCTCACTCGGTTATAAGCTTTTCTAGTTCTGCTTCATGATTTTTTTTACCACAATGTGTATAATAGACCACACTTCCAGTGTGCACTCATCAGATGAGGGGCGCTTAGGCTGTTTCCATTGCTTAGTTATTGTGACTAGGGCACCCGTGAACATGGCTGAGAAAAATATCTCTGGAGTAGGATCCAAGCCCTTTAGGTATATGCCAAGGAGTGGGTTATATGGGGTAGCTGGGCTATGTGGTCATTTTATTTTTAGCTCTTTAAGAACTTCCAGAATGGCTGCACCGGTTTGCGTTCCCATCCACAGTGGGTGAGTGTTTCCTTACCACACATCCCCTCCAGTATTTTGTACTGGTTGTTTTGTTGATCTTTGTCAATCTGACTGAGGCCAGAGGAAATCTCAAAGTTGTTTCGAGTTTTATATTCCTAATTTTAGGCACAATGGGCATTTGTTGAGTTACTTCTTAGTCACTTTTCTTTCTTCCTTTGAGAACGCTCTGTTCAGATCCATAGCCTGTTTTGCTGTTGTTTTTAACTCAGCTGTGGTATTTTGTTTCTTTGTATTTTACTTCTTTGTATGTTCTGGATACTAATCCCCTGTCAGATGTACAGCTGGCAAATATTTTCTCCCATTCTGTGGGCTTCCTCTGTACTTTACTATTCTTTACCTAACCACGCAGAAGCTTTTCAGTTCTATGAGACTGCACTTGTAAATCGTTGGCCTTAATTCCTGGGCAAACAGGAACGTCTTCTCCTACTTCCACATCCCGTAGGTCACTGCCCATGTTTTCTTCTAGCAGTTTTCGAGTTTTAAGTCTCACATGTAGTTCGTTTTCCTCCACAATCCTTGTTGGTCTCAAACTTTAATTATTTGGGTTTCCTTTTTTTTGAGTAATTCTTAAACTCCGCTTTGGAGTTTTCCCTTGAGGGACAGAAACTTCAGCTGTGAGTTGCACTAAAAAAAAGGTTGAGCCACTTACATCACCTGTGCCTTGCATTCCTGTGCTTTCACAGCTCTGCCAAAGTGGTACCACTTCAAGCAGCTGTTAGTGGGAGTCAGACTTATCTTCAGCGAAGAGCTAACCTGCTATACAGCACATGTCCTCACGAGGTTTGGAGAACTACAGAAAGCATACCCTCTCCTCCTCCTCATTGGAGAAGGGACACAGTGCAGTGGTCCCAATGATCTTGTTTGATTTGATCCTCAGCTGAGCTTCTAGCTCTCCAAGTACATTCTTCCTACGTAAAATGAAACCAATGGCACTAGTTTCTTAGTGGGTTTTGGTAAGAAAATGATGCAATAAAACCTTATCACAGATTCTGGCTCATAGAACCTCAATAAAAGTTACCGGTTGGTCTCTGAACAGCATCCTACATCCTTTTTAATGAGCGAGAGTCACTTGAGACCATATGGTTTGGAACTCTGGCTTCTGTGAGTGCAGTTTGTATGATCTCAACAAATTACGTTTCAGAATCTTGCTTTTCTCACCTCTAAAAGGGACATAAAAGGCATTTATAAGACTCAGATGAGATACTGTCCATGGGACAGTGATAGCTGGGTCTTGGCTATTTCTGCTTACCTGGGTCGTTGTTAATTCTGCTTGCAAACATCACAATGCTAGCCTTGTTGAAGGAACCAGGGACTGAACCTCTAAAGCCTTTTGGCCAGAAGGCCAAGATCTCCCAAGATTGTGAGTAGACAGAGGACAAAGAGCTTGTTATGGCATGTTTGAAGTTTTTATTTTGCTACAGTGTGGCAACTACAAGAAGCTTACAAAAGCCTTCAGAGTCTACCCTAGCCCCTGGGCAGCTGAGGCACTGCACCTCAAGCACAAGATGGCAAGGTGACAGATCTTCCTGAGGACTGGGAGGGAGCTAATCCTGAGGAACTAATCACGATAGTTACAGAGGACTTAACCCATCATCACCTGGCCCTATCACTTTAGGACCATATCAAAGCAAAGCATCATTGCAAGGGGGCATTTGGTGAAACTTAATTTTTTGGAAGCAGAGAGAGAGAAAAGGGAAGTGTTCATGGGGAAAAATATGTCATTTAAAGGCACACCTCCCTAGAGACCATGTCCTCCAACTAGGCTGTAATTCTTCATAATTCTACCATCTCCCAACAGGTCATTCAGCTAAGAATCATCAATAAGTGAGGCTTTGCTGTCAGATCAATCCCCCCACGGTTCTACCTGAGAGCATCGCCTCATTCAGGAGAGTGAGCCTGTGAGGGACGTTCCAGATTCCCACGATAGCAGGCTGTGACAGCATGCCATTCGGAGGTGTATCGCCACCGCACAGCTGCCTGTGGCCCAATAAACAGCCGCTGCCTCCACTAGGAAAGAAAAGGGCAGTTCACACCCATTCAGGAGAAGATGGCGTCCTTTCACAAGGCAGAGGGAAACTTTCCTGGCCAAGGCACCAAGGCGCAAGGCGTCAGACAACTTGCCTGGCAGGGAAGGCTTCCTATTGATATTTTGGGGACTATTCTATACCCCTCACCTGGACGGTGTGCTACAGGCATGGCAAGCCTCGGTGGAGAGACCTTTGGAATCTCTGATGCACAGCAGCAGCCTAATTGAATTTTGCCCGAAAACATAAGAGTAAGACGGTGCTTTCTCTATAGCCGTGTCTCTTTGGTTTTTGTTTGTTTGTTTTGTTTTGTTTTTTTTCCGTTAACCTGACCTGCATCTCGAAGGCAGAATCCCCATACAAGAAATGTCATATTCAGAAGTGAAGTCTTACTTTAGATTACCTGGTAGGAATTCTCCTGTTTGAAGCCTGTTACTGTTTCTTTCCCCTTCAGCCAGAATTGGGCTGCCACTCAAATTGTCCACACATACACACACATCCTGCACGTCAGTCACTGTACTCCCCGCTCACAGCCTCGCTCCCCTCATCAGTACCTGCATCTCTGACCCGCGGGGATGTTTGTTTTGCTGCAAGTAGTTTTCTGACAGCATCTTACCAAGTAATCACCATTCCCCTTTCATCATTGGACGAGAAAAGGCTGGACATGACATTCTCTGCAGTGAGGTGCACGTGTCAGCACTTGGCTGTGGACACCGCAATTGTGTGCCTACCTTCACAATCAAAGACTTCCCTCCTTCTTTACACGGTGATAATTTTTTTATTACAAATATTTGTTCACTGACATGATAAGAGTCCCTGGAGATTTTTCTGTAACAGCAGCAGCCATATGGAACTGTCATTTCAAAGTCCCTTTGATCTCGTGCAGTTTTACTCTCCTGGATTAAATGTCAGCATTGCTGTTTAGTTTCTGGAGATCCCATGTCTTCTCAGTAGTCTTACTTTGCACTCAGCTAGCGAATGGCTCTGTATGTTCATTACTGGTATTAAATCTCTGACTTAAAGGAAGCTGTTCAGCGTAATTTATTTTGTTGCCGCCGGTTCTTATGACATGGTTGTAAAATTGATTCCCGACTGTCAAGAACTACAGGGGTGAATCAATGAGCATCATCTGAGGAAGGGGGAGATTTCAAAAGGCATCACAAGCCCCTTAGGGTCCTGACTAATCAAAACATCTCACAGTTTCCTAAAGCACATCGGCCCGGCTTCCTCCTCTTTATCTTCATCAAAACAGAGTCATCAGAATGGAGTTGAAAATAAGATGCCGAAAGAGGTTTAGAATAAAGAATACTGTTGACAATAGTAAAACCTGGGCACAGTTCAAGTATTGCCCTCAGAGGAAGGGTTAAACAAATATGGCAGCTCGGTTTATGAATGTGAAGTCACGAGAAAGAGAGAGAGAGAGAGAGAGAGAGAGAGAGAGAGAGAGAGAGAGAGAGAGAGAGAGAGAAGCAGGCTAAAAACACCAAGAGAATATAGAATGGATACATTCAGTCTTTATCCCAAGTTCCTGCCATAGAGCTCCTAAGCCCCTGGGATTTCCTGAATACTAACAGTGTCTTGAGTTGATGTTAATGGGACATTTGAGTAGCACCTCAGTCTGGTGCTGGAGACTGAGGTCTATGAACATTTGAACAACTTGACTTAATGAGTCCAGAGGGGACACAGAAACCCCACACCCCACCTGCCTCCATGTGCTGTGTCCCCTGCTACTCCTGTGTAGTGTCCTAAGTGGCTCAGTACACCCTCGAAGCCATTGTGGTGAACTATGAAACGCAGGGAGGATGCTTAGAGCTGAATGGTCGGGCTTGCAGGAGGCCCCGACCTACTCCTGGAGCCTCTGCGGAGGCTGCCCTGCCCAATTGAGCCCTTAACCTGAAAGGTCTGTGCAGACTCTAGAAGGTTTATGTCAGGACTGACTTTAACTCAATCAGTTTGGCAGAGAATTGAAGAACTGGATGGTGTGGAAATCCTCTACCGTGAAAGATGCATTTGATCTCACAAGTGTGAACAGAGGACCCATTTCTTTTAGGAACAGAGGACATTTTTATTGAGAGAGAGAGAGAGAGAGAGAGAGAGAGAGAGAGAGAGAGAGAGAGAGAAGCACATGTGAATGAATTCTTAAGTAACAAGCAACTAATTACTAATATTGAGAAACTTATCACACCTTTATGTCTCTAGGGTCTTTGGCCAAATCCCAACAGACTGGATATGGCCACCTACCTACAGTGGAATCCACTTAAGAGAAGAAAGGATGACTGTGAAACAAGAAATTAATGTGTTCTTTATTCAGCCCCAATCAAGAAGGTTCAAGTCTGTCTTCCCAGAGCCCACAAAATCATTTGTATTAAAAGGAGTAAGAACAGAAGTGAAGAGGCCAGAGACATGGATACAGCAAATTGCGTGTGGTCACCAATGAGATTTTTGTGTTCCGCTGGCATCTTCCTGGATCAGCACCTTGGGGGTGAGGTGATTTCTATTCAGAGGCTAAACTCACCATGAGATGATACCACATCCACAGCCTAAGAACGCTTACCCTAGCCCCACCCCCAAGAATATAGTTTCAGCAGAGATGCAAAAAACCGGTGGTAACTATGACATTTTTCATTGTGGGCAGAAGAGGAGGCTGGCAACACAGTTTTTAGCTTAAGTGAATCTGTGGGTCGGTGGTTTCTTGGCAGTTTGTATGGCGTCCAGGGTTCCTGAAGGGTTTGCCTCACCATGGGTGCCTGATCAGGGCCAGAGCTCTGGATTGAAGGAACTGTGGATTGCCCTCGCCCTGTGACATGCCCTTCACCCGTACAGCCTCCCCCGCAAGAGGTACTGGGGCTCTGTTGAGTTCGGCCTTATTACCAAAAGACACCAAATAACTTCCATAAGTGACAGGTCTAGGAACCCAGGCTTAGATATTTGGGGCCACAACAGGGCTGAGTATGTTCCAGTCTTCTAGTTCATCGGTCCTCTTCAGAGTAGGAAGGATGCTCTCCAACCTGGCTGCCGCTATTGCTTCATCCACTCGCCCGGCAAATGCTTTTGCTCCTGCCTTGTAGCAAGTGTTACGCTCCTGTTGTCGTGGGAAGGAGAGTCACAGTGTACAAAGCATCTCACAGCTTAACAAACTGTTGTTGTACAAGTGGTACCTTGGGAGGAATATTTTATGTCGTTAAGAAATTCTAATTTAAGGGGCTGGAGAGAGGGCGCAATGGTTAAGATCACCCGTTGCTCTCGCTGAGGACCCAAGTTTGATTCCCAGCACCTGCATAGCACCTCACAATCACCTCCAGTTCCACTTCCAGGATATCTGGCGCCCTCTTCTGACACCCTCAGGCACCAGGCATGCATGTAGTATACATACATATAGACAAAACACTCGTGCACATAAAGCATAAAATACATTAAAATAAAATATTTTGTCTAACTTAATATCTAATAATCCATTCACTTGACTAACAGCATAAGATGCTATCCTTACCTTTAAGAGGCAGAAGAACCAAAGAGCTACATTGAAGAATAGAAGATTAACTTGCCTGGGCCGACTGTAATTCAGTAGGGTGAAAGAGCAGAGCCTCGGGGGATGCGCTCTTGTGGTAGAGTTCCAGCTCAGAGGCTTTAAACAAATCGCTGAATTTGGGCTTCTCTAAGCTTGTTTCTCTCTCTGCAAAGTAAGAAACACATATGCCCGGTAAGAATGTTAAAATTGGAGAAAATTCACATAAAGCTCAGTGCAGGGGCTGTCACACAGAAGTTCTCAAAAAGGTAGGTCTTATTAGTTAGTAATGATGATAAAGGTGACACACATGCACGCTAAAATAAATGTAAGAGCCCAGCTGATTGGCTGGAGCTGAGGCAGCATTTCCACCTTCCAGATCAGCAATCAAAAACTTCCACTAACGCTTTTGTAAGGACTAGGAGTAAGCAGTACCTACAAATGATCTTGGTGACAATGTTAAGCAGCACAGGTTCTTTGAAAGCCAGTTCTATCATATTTAATTCACAAAAATGTACAATGCTCACTGTGTGTGGATGCATGCATGCATGCATGCCTGTGTGTGTTAGTGTGTGTTTTCCCTCGCAATACATGAATGGAGGCAGAGGTCTTTTTTTTTTTTCTTGTGTGTGTGTGTGTGTGTGTGTGTGTGTGTGTGTTTCTCTGCTGCTTCCTACCTTACTGAGTGAAATAGTCTTTCTCGCTGTACCTAAGCTCACTGGCTGGCCAGCGCACACCTAGGCTCTGCTGGTCCCCTGAACAGCGCTCTTATGTGGGTGCCAGGGGTCTGTACTCAGATATTCATGCTTGCAGTATAAGCGCTTTACAGACTGAGTCATCTCCTTAGCCCTCGTCTTTAAAAACCTTTGAGAAGTCTACTGAGCTTGTTACAATATACAAAGATTGTGTGTGTGTGTGTGTGTGTGTGTGTGTATGTGTGTGTGTGTGTGTAATGAATAGACTTTAATTGCAGACTATACAAAGCACTATAAATATTTATCCATATGGACCAGTTAAATAAATTAGTGCTCCATATAAGGAGACTCCAGGAGCCAATGAAAAGAGGCTGGAATTTGTTTATGTATACTGTCCAAGGAAAACTGTCTAAAACATATTCTTAAATAAACACAAAGTTTCAGAGCCATATGTGGTAGTCTCCCATTAGAACAAGCATATACAGACAGAAATGCGTATACCTAGCTTTAGAAGGGTGCACAGTATCCTTATTTACTCTAAACAAAATACTGGAATGAAAAGGAAACTATTCCTATTTATTATTTCATACAATTGGAAATAGTACAGAACGTGTCTCCTCTTAAAAGCTAAGCCATGCTATTGAAACAACTGCGTGTAGATGGTGTCATTTACTGGAGAATAAATTCATTAAACTTTTAAAGAAGAGCCATTTTATTATTATTATGTGTGTGCGTGCACATGCGTGCAGATGGCCACAGGGTTCATAAGACATGCCAGCAGAGCTAATAAGATCTCAGGTCGCCTGGAACTAGAGCTACCAGCAGTTAGGCACAGCTGCCTGAGATGGGTGCTGAGAACCAAATTCAGGTCTTCTGCAAGAACAGCAAGCACTCTAACCACTCAGCCACCTCTCCAGCCCTGAAGATGCTTTTAGACAAGTGGTCCCGTTTCCAGATGTGCTCCAGTCAAAAGAATGGATTCATATCAGGCAGCTGGATGGGGAATAATTACCACGAGAACTCATCAGAAGTGCTGGGAAGTCAAACTGGGTCAATAAAGCAGCAGTGACGTCAGGAACAGCAAAGACATGAAGACAGAGCCATCTGTCTGGAGATGTCCTCCACCCTTTATCTTCCTCTGAGTACACCTGTGTGGAGCCTGGTTAAGAAGGAAGCCTGGAAGATGACGTTTGCCCAGGTTGGCTCTCTGTAGAAACAACGTAACAGGGAAAGTGGCAGTAAATCAGAGAGTAAATGGTCTAGAATGTTCTGTGATATTAGGTATCCTAGGAAAGGTGAATGCAGAACCAAGCTTTCAATAGCAGAAGATATTCAGGACGGGTCCAAAGGAGGAGAGATGAGGATGACAGAGGCAAAAAATAACATGAAACTTGGAAGGCTTGAAGCCAGATGGCGGAGTTAGAGATGTGAACGGCTTAGGGCTTCCTCACAGAGCACGCACTTGGTCACATGCGGATTATGGGGAATCATAGCCAACCAGGAACTTGCTCTTTGTTTTGTCTTTTTCATTTGTTTGCTTGTTTTATTTTTGTTGTTGATGCTTTTTGCTTTATCCTGGCATCTGGGCAGACAGCTTGTTAGGAGGTGCTTAAGTCAAAGTTAGGGGTGCCTTTAGAGAGCCAATGAGGCAGTTCCTATTTTTCACAATTAATATCAGATGTAGATGGCATATACCTGTAATCCCAGCACTCAAACACTGAGGTAGAAGAAAAAAGAATTTGAGGCCTTCTGGGACCAGCTCAGAAAGCAAGCAAAGAAAAGAAAAGACAACAACAACAACAAAAAGGCATTGGATAGCATGGAGAACACCTGTCTGATTCAACATTTTCTTTCTGGTTCCTTTTTATTAAGTAATTAATTTATTTATTCACTTCACATCCTGGTGGCAGCCCAAGCCCTCCTTTTGTTTTCCTTTTAAAGTTTAGAAACAGAAGGAAGTTTGTGCTCACAGAACCCTCTATTTCTCAGGAGGAAATCCAAATATCTATTTTCTAAAGTAATTTCTCTTTGGTAGGTCATGGGAGTGTGGGCTGCATTGCTAATTCTTAACCAGAGAACGGAAAATTTGAAGGGCATTCTGAGTCACCGTAGTCAAAACATCTCCCTTGGAGACTGTAGATAATCCATCCTGAGGTCTGTGTTTTTCTGAAGTATTCCTATCAAGCGTCAAGGTGTTTTGGTTTTGGTGTTTTGTTTTGTTTGTTTGTTTGTTTACAGGGTTCTAGGCCCTAGAACCAGGTTCTCCCTTGATTCTTTCTTAAGTCATTTTATTTTATCACCTCCGTTCTCTGATCCTTCGGCCACAGATATGGCTCACAACCGTCAGAAAACAGAGCCTTGTCGTTGGGGCCTTTCAGGTTGGAGCTGAGAGCATGTGGCTTACACGGCTCAGAGAGCATGAACCTCTCAAGTGATGAATACAGAAACCAATACAAAGGCTGGTACAACACTTCGGGTGTTGGTGGCACTGGCTTGTAATCCCAGTTGCACAAAAGGCTGAGGCAGGAGCATTACATTATTTCACGTTGACGGTCAATCTGGGTTACAGAGTGAGTTCAAAGCCAGCTTCGACAGCTCAATGAGACCCTGTGTCAAACCAAAAAGTTTCAAAGGGTAAAGAATGTAGCCTAGGATACTCAAGACCCTGGAGCGATATTTGTGGTGAAAAATAAAAAGCAAAAATGTTTTTTAAATCTTTCTTAGTACTTGGAGAAAGGGCCCTGTCCCTGTTCCAATCATCCAGGGCTCTGGCTGAATCTTTTCCCTTAACATTTAATGGAATCAACTCTTTTTTCCTCAGGACAAAATAATTTAAGCCGAGTTTCTATTGCTTACAAACCCAAGAGCTTTGACATGCATCATTCTTGAAGATGACACAGATGGCATTGGTGATGGACCGATGGGTCTCATCAAATTCTTAGAGGGGTCAGGAGCCCAAACAAGGTCGCAAACCCTTCTAGACACTATACTGGCCTTCTTTTGTGGATCTCTGGTTCTTTATCCACAGATCCGTCAGCCAGGGTATTTGCTCAGTACATAGATCATCTCTTCCGATAGGTCTTAGCACACTCTTTTGGAAGGGACTTGTTCCTGGAAGAAAGTGCTAAGAACAGGCTGGGGGGGGGGGGTTGCTGATGGGGGACAAGAGGTGCATGGTTTGTATGAGCCTTACTAGCTGAACATGGATTCTGGAAGCAGGCCGTTTGGATCCAACCTCATCCTCTGCACGCCAGCTTCCTCCACTGTAAAGTGGGGAAATGTGTAGGAACCAGACGCTGTATCAGCATCTTGTCAGTGTTAGGTTTTAGGGAAAGAAAGGAAAGAAGGTTGGAGAGAGAAGAGAGATGAGGCCAGTCTCTAGGTGAGAAGTTTATTAGCATGAGCTGCAGGAGACGTACCACAGGGGTCCAAAGGACCAGAGGTGGTCACTTTTACAAGTTTTCCAGGGAGTCAAAGCCTTGCACCACAAGGAAGGAGGCTAATTAATGTATAATCTATGCTATAAGACTAAGGTAGGGAAGCCAGGCATGTGTGCCCTAGGCTATGTGACAGGAGTCACTGTCTAGGTAGAGGAGGAGGGACTGGTTAATGTGTGGCCCATGAAAGTGATTGAGTTGCCTCCCACACTCAGGTGACAGGGGATGAAGTGTGCTCTTGAACTTCTTACAGCCCTCTCTGCTTCTGGTCTGGTTACCTAAGGGACTGCGTTCTCCAGCTAAAGAACAAATAGGAAGGCAAGACTCTTACCTAAGAGTTCAAACCTAAGTCCTGAAAATGACCTGTGTTAGTCAGCCTTGGGTCATGGGTCCAGTCACGAGCCAATCAGAACGATGGAAAGCTCTCATCTCTCTGGTTACCTGTCAGGAACATGACCAATTGTGGCCTTTAAGAAGGGTCAGTACACAAAAAAACATAATCTGAGAATTGCAAGAAGGAAGTCAAGTGTCTGTTGGTAGCGTCAGGAAAATGGACTTTGGGCACGTGTGGCTGCTGTCCACTAACAGCCCTCCATGGTGGACTGTGGGCCCCATGGCATGGAGCGCAGTTTAAGCTTTCTGCACACAGTGTTTGACTGTTTGGCTGTGCACAGCATTTGGTAGCTGGTGATCCATAAGTTGTTTTTCCTTCACTCCACTGGCAACCCTAGTCCACATTAAAAGCTTCTTGACATAGGCTCTGTCATATCTCTTGACATAAATTCTATCTCGCTATTGCCTGGACCAATCAGAAATACCACAACGTTTCTAAAAAGCCTTCTGACTATATCACATTTGTGCGTGGCACTCACCAGCCTTGGACATGAGGCATACTTTGCAACAACTTTGGCACCTCATCAAGGGGGGATGGCCTTTAAAACACTGGTAACTGAGCCGGGTGGCATTAGTACAACTGGGCCCTCACATGGACGCAGTGGTGACCTTTGAATTACCTTGAAAGGCTCATGAGCATGGTTTCTCTGGAGACTCGGAGGGACAGAATGCTGCCACAGTGTGCCCATCCTGGCCAGGCTTCAGTGAAGTTAGCCCAGCACCCCCACTGGATTTTGCTCCTTGGCTAATGTGCTTTGGAGAGGAAGCGTTTGCCTGTGTAAATCTGCTCAGCCCAAATGCCAAGACAGTTCTTTAAAGGCAAGGATAATCTGGGCAATATAAAAACGCAGATGGAGCCTGCCTGGCTAAATGTCACCAAACAAGGGAATTAGGGTAATAAGAAGACCAAGGGGGCAGACCTCTCTCTCTCTCTCTCTCTCTCTCTCTCTCTCTCTCTCTCTCTCTCTCTCTCTCTCTCTCTCTCTCTCTCTCTCTCTCTCTCTCTCTCTCTCTCTCTCTCTCTCTCTCTCTCTCTCTCTCTCTCTCTCTGGCTCCTTGCCAGCAGCTGGGACCTGCTCCAGCCTGGAAGTGCTGCTTCACTAATTCCAGAAGGGAGACAAGAGGGGACCAGAGGCCACAATTTCCAGCTGAGTGTGCAGGTTGGAGCACTGGGCCCTTAGGAGCCTTTGGTCCTAGACTCTTCTGCAAAGCCAAAGGATGTCACAAGGGAACATCACACTTTGACGTCATAACAGGGAACAGATGACGCTGTGCCAGTCCATATGTGGGGATGGCTCTACCTAACTATATCTTGCTGTTAGTAGGATCTGACTGAACAGTAGAGCTCTTCTCCACCGTGCACAAAGCCTTAGAAACAATATATATTTGATATACAGTTTTTATGCATATGAGTGCTTTGCCTGCACGTGTGTGTGTATTCCACGTGTGTGCCTGGTGCTTGTGGCGGCCAGAAGAGGGAATCGAATCCTCTGGGAACACTTTTAAAAAGAAAAGAAAAGAAGCTGGGTGTGGTGGGGCAAGATTTAAATGCCAGCACTCAGAAGGCAGAAACAGGTAGATCAGCCGGTTCTTCAGAGTGTTTCAGGTCAGCCAGAGCTAACACACACACACACACACACACACACACGCACTCACGCACGCACTCACCCACACACACCCTACCTTGAAAAACTAAAGAGTTAAAATATTTTTCAATTATGTTTATGTTCTCTTCTGCTTTTTTTTTTTTTTTTAATTCTCAACAGAGGAATATCAAATGGCTGAGAAACACTCAAAGAAATGCTCAGCCTCATTAGTCATCAGAGAAATGCAAATCAAAACGACACTGAGATTCCATCTTACACCCATCAAAATGGCTAAGATCTAAAATTCAAGTGACATCACATGCTGGCGAGGATGTGGAGAGAGAGGGACACTTCTTCATTGCTGGTGGGAATGCAACTAGTACAACCACTTTGGAAACCTATCTGGCGCTTTCTCAAAAAAATGGGTATAGGGCTTCCTCAAGACCCAACTATTCCACTCCTTGGAATATATTCAGAAAATGTTCTACCACACAACAGGGACATATGCTCAACCATGTTCATAGCTGCCTTATTCATAATAGCCAGAACATAGAAACAGCCTAAATGTCCCTCAGTAGAAGAATGGATAAAGAAACTGTGGTACATTTACACTATGGAATACTAGTCAGCTATTAAAAACAAGGAATTTCCAAAATTTGTGGACAAATGGATTGAACTAGAAATTATCATAATGAGTGATTTCACCCAGAAGCAGAAAGAGACAAATGATATATACTCACTTACATCGAGACACTAGCCCAAGGGGCATGTCCCATGAAAGACTTTACTTATCAGGAAAGTGGGACAGAGGGGAGGACATCCTATTGGGACTTTAGGTGAGAGAAGCATGGGAGAATGGGGAAATAGAAGGATCCAGAGGGTCCTGGAAACCTACAAGAAGAACATTATGATGGGCAGATCTGGATCCTGGGGTCCTGCTCAAACTATGGCACCAGCCATAGGCAGTAAACTTTGAACCCCTACCCAGACCTAGCCGATGGACAGGACATTCTCCACCGTTGAGTGGAGAGTGAGGTCTGACTTTTATGCAAACTCTGGTGCCCCATTTCTGACCACGTCCCCTTGATGGGGAGGCCTGGTGGCAGTCAGAGGAAGGATAACAGGTCACCAAGAAGAGACTCGATACCATACGAGCATATACAGGGGGAGGAGGTCCCCCTCAGTCACAGACATAGAGGAGGGGAATAAGGGGGAAGCAGGAGGGAGGGAGGAATGGGAGGATACAAGGGATGGGATAACAATTGAGATATAATATGAATAAATTAATAAAAAATAAAAATAAATAAGAGTTAAAATTTAACAAAGTAAAAGAAAATAGGATCTACAGAGGGCGGATGGCCTGCAGAAGGCTGAAAGGAGATCAGGGTAGGAGTCAAGCTGTGCACAAATGTCAGAAATTCACAGACAGCTGGTGGAGGAAGGGAGAATAGAGAACATGGCATCGCGTTCTCTGCGTCATGTCTCTTCAGCACCACTAACCCTTTCTGCTGGGAGCACTTTCAGTTGTTTCCATGGACTCTGACCGGGTGGTACATGCCTCCTCCCCAGCCCCTACTGATTGGTCAGAAGTGACTCAGGCTAGTCCAATGACAGTTTCCTTGCTATCAGACAGGACTTCTGACACTTGACTAAAGAAGACGCCCCCTAGGAGTTTATAACACAGATCTTGGATGCTAGCTTTTTTGTAGGTAGAAGACACTAAGACGGGAGCTGCTGGTAGCCGTGTTTTCTACCTCTCAGAGGACGCCTGTCTGCAGAAGGGGAAGTGGAGTAGATATGTGGAAGGAAGCAAGGGAGTCTGATGTCATCTGATGCCTGGTCTCCTCAACTAGGCCCATGCCAGCCTTTCTTGTGGCTGATGACTCGGGCTTACTTTGGATTCTCTTGAGCCTAGGATGGATTCCCTTCATTGCTCTAACAGGTTCTAGCAATTTCTAGAAAAGCTCCGACAGCACAGACACTTAAAATGGTCCTGAGAAGAGAGACTATGGAAACATGGCTGCCGGGAGCTGGAGGAAGGACACCAGGCTTTGCAAGAGCTCGGAAACTAGGAGCATATTGATGAGAATGTGTTTAATTGCAAAACTGCAAATTTTTAGATGGTTCAGATGGACATTTTTATAATAGCTGTATTTTATTGCAATTAAAAAAATAGTCCTAAAAAAAACCACAAAAAAACAAAAAAACAACCCTCATCTCAGTCAAGGGTCAGCCTTGCTGTGGACTTACTGGCAATTATTTTTTTGCTATTTGCTTTTTTGCCTGAGCCCAAACAATTTCTAACCTCAGCCTGACTCTTCTCAGCCCATCATTCATTGTCCCTGCCACGTGTGGCCTCATTCTAACAGCAGGGACTCTATCAGACCAAGGGCTAATGAGTGATAATCGCGGAAGCAGATTAACCACCAAAACCAAACCCATTTTACTTCCTTTCAAAGCCATCTCCACCACATACAGACAAGGAGCAGCTGCCTCCACTGATGCAGTGCCTGAGAGGGAGAACTTCTGGGTGGGGTAGGGAGGGGTGAGGGGTGGGGGTGGGGGTGGGGGACCTTGGTATGGACAGGGCTCCCACTAAGAACAGGAGAAAGAGGCTGCACTAACAGCCCAAATAAAAACTGCTTTTGTGTGACTGAAATCTGGGCTGGGGGTACCTTAAAAAAGCATCTTGCTCCCTTCCAACGACGCACCTGATCGACTTCCCAAACAAAGTTTGAGGAGAGCAAGGACCTCATAATCTTTTGGCTTCGGTGAGCTCTGACCAACACAGAGCAATCAACAAATACAAGATTTCAGTGCGGAAAACTCAAGCGTTGAAGCTCGGTTGAAAAGACCTAGCAGAATACAGTGTGAAGCTTCGTCCTCCAGCCACCCAAATATTTCATGAGTGTTTGTGAAAATACTATTCTTACCCACAAACTGACAGACCCAGTTCTTTTGCAAATTTGCTGTTTAAAATGCACAAAACTTCGAAACTCATTTTTAAAGGAATTGACTTATGGAAATGGAAAATACCCCCAAAAGAAGAGAATAGAAAAAGGGTGCACGCTGGGCAGGGTGGGGTGGAGGTGGAGCTGAAACATTCACTGTAAGAGAGATGAATTTGAGCCTTTAAAGACATTAAAAAAAAAAAAAAAAAAAGCAGGGAGGGGTCCTACAGCAACCTCCAGGAGCACATTCCTTTTCCTGAGCTCAATGCCAAAGGCATTTTAAAGTGAGGTCTTAAATTTCTCTGAAGCCCATTTGCATGTGGGCACAGGCATGCATGGGGCCGCCCTTTGCATGTGGGCACAAGCATGCATGGGGCCACCCTTTGCCTGTGGGCACAAGCATGCATGGAACCACCCTTTGCCTGTGGGCACACTCATGTGTGGGGCTGCAAGGACACTTGGTCAAGCCAGCTCCTTCCCGAGCACCCTGTCAAGCAGCCCCTCTGCTCTTTCTCATATTAACATTCTGTGCAATGGCAAGAAAATGAGAAGCTATTAATAAAAACGGGTTTGAAATAAATCACCATCATGTGCATGCTGGCTGCTGGGCTTTGAGGGAAGGCGAAATGCATGGGATTAGCAGCAAGGAAGAAATGAAGTCAGTTCTCTGTCTAAGCATCCTCTGCTGGAGCCAAGTGGCATGGATACCGATTGTGCTGCATTGCCTGTGCTGGGATCCAGATGAGCTCTAGCCTCCCTTTGCTTCCTGAGCCTTCTACTTGAATACACACACACACACGCACACACACATATGCTCTGGTGGGTGACCAGTATCTCTGGAAGAAGTTGCTTAAGGTTTGTGGCAGTGTCCTTTACAAACTTTCTAGAAATTAATTCAGGGTGAGGGGTGGCTTGGGAAAGGACCCATTGCTGCTCTTGCTGAGGACCAGGGTTTGGATCCTAGCACCCACATTGGCTACCTCACAACTGCCTATAACTCCAGCTCCAGGGAATTTGGTGCCATCTTCTGGCCTCTGTGAGCACCTGCACACCCAGGCACATGCACACTCATATACAGATAAAAAAACTATTTATATAAGAAGAAATGAATTTGAGCAAAACGGTGAATTAATCAACGCATACCTTGAGTCACATTAGCCACAGTGTGCTATTGGCATCACCCTCAGGACACCCTGGAATGGCTCCCTGAGACTCACTCATGCATGGTTTGAGTTCTAGATCTCCTCCTAAGCTACCCCATGCCCTGGAGTCCATCTTTAAAGGATGATAAACCACAATGGTTTAATCACAGTATACTGAGTCCTGCTTGCCTGATTTTCAAGACAAACAAACTCACAGCTGAGGGACAAGAATTCTGAACCTGTTGTGATGTTGTGTGTACGTCACTGACTGTTTCCTTGGCACTGTGTCAACATACCCCACAAGAAACAACCCAAGTGCATTTCAGCCTAACGTTTGAGGAGAGACAGCCCATAATGGCAGGGAAGGCAGAGTGGCTGGAGTGTGAGGCAGCTTGTCACAGTACATCAGCAGTTGGGAAGCTGAGGAGACGTGAATTTTGGTGCTTAACATACCTATTCCTTTTGATTCCATCTGGGACCCCAGCCTAGGGACTGGTGATACCCACACATAAGGAAAGTCTTCCATCAATATTAACTTAATCTAGAAACTCTCCTCAGGTAAGCTTGGAGATTTGTTCTCATGGCGACTCTAAATCATGTCAAGTTGAGAAGTCGGTATGAACAATTTATGCTGACACTTTCAATTCTAACCCTTCACAGGGCTGTTTTTATATGGGGGAAAAGAAAAAAGAAAGAAAAGCAACATAAAACTGTCATCCAAACTAACCCCTAATCATCCATTCCCTGGAAAGGTTAAAGCTGGACTGGATGGTTTCTATGGTCACGGGTTCCACAAGAGAAGGATGGCATCAGGTCCTGTCTGGCTTACAGGTTTCTGGGAAGGTCTGGGGTTTGTAGGTGCTCTTGTTATATCATTTGGTAAAGCAGAGATACAAACAATAGCAAGTTAGTGAATGTAGCAAGAGGCCGTATTCGGAAAGATCTATGTGTGAAGATCATTTTTTCCAGTATTTTTCTGGATAAACATCCAGGTCTACTTTGGTTACATACACAGAATTCGGGTGCCAAACAAAGGCACCAAGAGCGTCACACACTGGGCTTTGCATGGAGACGTGTTTATGTTAATGGACTGTGAGAATGTAAAATCTATTTCAGGTCAAGTCCGTCAAGCTTCCATATGCTCGCAGTGTCAAGGGTTGTGTGCCTGCTGCTATATGGTGTTCCAAGCTGGGAAGACTATACACAATGGTGAAATCCAGCCTGAAGGGAGCATATGAATGGACCATTCCCAGGAGACCTGTCTGCTCTCCCCCTGAAAGATGCTGCTCCACATCCCTGAGGTGTTCTCCCCTGATCATCAACCAGAGCTCGGTTTAAGAATCCCCTTCAGTGCCATTATTGCCTTTACTAGACTGTGGACCCCTTCCTCTTTGATGTCTACTGGACCTCATAATGCTGCTCTCATACAGCACCAGGCATTACAAGCAGGGCTTATTGGCATGTTTCTCTTTCCCAGAGAAAGGCATCTCCGAGACACCTGATGGGAGAACAATGTAGCCACAGCTGTGTACTGTGTAGCCCATCGGAGGAGGCACTAAAGTGAGAAGATGGCCAATCAGGCACCTATCCCTGGAATGACACTTACATGCACTGAGTGTTTGACTAGCACAACAGACGTGACCACGATCTTTCTGTCATCTTAAACAAATTCTAGTGGAGTGCCACAACCAAATCTCAGAGCATGGGAGAGGGGAAAAAAAAAAACCAGTTTGCTTCAGATTCCACTTGAATATTTTTGATGTATCTGGAGGGTGGTAGAAAATTGAAGAGATCCAAGTCTGTGTATAATTGATTTTTTTTTTGTGTGGTGTGTGCCAATGAGATAGAAATTTTTAACTTTTCCACACATCTTAGTTTTTGACATTCATTCATTCATCTACATACTTTAATAACATTTTTGAGCATCTGAACTTTAAATCCAAAATCTCCCTTATGCACTTCACCATGATATAAATTTTCATTGATAAAGTATTATAATTTGATATTTTCAAATTTAGAGATAAGGAAGGACGCTATAGCACCAACATAAAATAATTCATATACCAAATATACTTTCTTTCCACTGAGAAGCTCTGAGGTCCCTCTTGTGGAGTTTTCGGCAAGCAAGAGAGCAACTTCGTCTCTGCACCTCAGTGAGGAAGGCAACCATGGTGCATGCAGAAAGAAATAAACCAATGTTTACTGATTGTCAATGTTTGACACAAGAAGACAAAACAAGCTGCTGCCCCTGGTAGCCTTTCTCCATTCCCACTGAAGTGACCAGCCTCATGCATAGGAAGTAACTATAAACAGCCAAGGATGGTCCATTTCCTCCTAAGTACCCCTTAAGCTGGGAGTCCTGAGAATGCAGCTAATAAAGCATCTTTAAGGGGCTGTGTTCTGAGAGCCACAAAACAATGTGATCATCTGTAGCAGCAGAGATCTATCGTTGGCTAATGAAGCAAATAATGGCCTTACTGGAGGTCAGGGCAGACTTACTGAGGGAGGATCTGGGGCATTGAACTGCTATTGAGATGCAACGTTCTAATTACACTGAAGGCTGATGTCGATACTATTAACAATGAGTTTGATGGAGGAAGAAGAATTTCCGTTTGCCGATCTTAAGCCACATGGCCCAGAACGGTGACATACATCAGTTTATTAGTATGACCAAATACCTGACAGAAACAAGGGAGGAAAAAATCAATTTCCTCCATGGTTTCAAGAGGTTTTGTCCTCTGTGGCAAACAGCGAATGCCAGGGAAGGTAAACACGACGCAGAGCAAAGCAGGGATAGGAAGGACTCAGGACACAAAAGAGCCCTAGAGGACACCCCTCCCCCCCCCCCCCGTGACCCATTTCTTCCAAGCAGGCCCGTATTCCACAGTCCTGCCACCTCCAAATAGTCTACTAAAAGTTTAAGTCCATCAACAAATTAAAGCGTTCGCTGGGACAGAGCTCTAGGACCTGGTTATCTCTGGAAGCGCTTTCACGGAAACACCCAGGAGGTGTGCTCACAAATCTCCCAGGATTTGTGCTCACAAATCTCAATCTAATCAAACTGACAACTTGATGATCAAGATTAAGCCTCATGAGGGAAAACGCAGTACTCGAGCTCACCCCTAAAAGGTCGGGGATGAGCTGTCTGAAGTTGGTGGGAAGTAGAAAAGAAAACCCTCTGGGCAAATGGAGAGATCTCTACTAAGGACCAATTCAGGGGATAAAGGTGCTTGCTGCCAAGCCTGAGGGCTTGAGGGAGTTCCCCATAAAAATGATGGAAGGAGATAATCAGCTCACACCAGTTGTCCTCTGTCTTAGTCAGGGTTTCTATTGCTGTGATAAAACATGGCTAAGGCAGTTTACAGAAGAAAAGGTTTATTTGGACTTATGGCACCAGATGGAGGAGTCCATCAGCATCAGGGCTGGGAAATGTGACCAAAGGCGGGGATAGCACTGGAGCAGCAAACTGAGAGTTCACAGCTTCCACTGCAAGCAGGAGGCAGAGCACGCTGGGAATGGTATGTGGTTTTTGAAACCCCAAAGCCCACTCCAAAACTGCCCCCCTACACACACACACACACACACACACACAAATACCTCCTCCAGCAAAGGTCCACCGTCTAAGCCCCCCCCCCAAATGATGCTACCAACTACAGCCAAGCATCCAAATGCCAAGACAATGGAGAACATTTCACTTAACCCACTGCATCCTCTGACTTCCAGATATATACCGTAACACATGCAAGACCCTGCCCCCAGATAAAGAAATAAATGTGAAAAAAAAAAAAGGAAGAAAGGTAGAAAGAGAGAGAGCGTGAGGAGGAGGGATAGAGGGAGGGAGAGAGGACAGTCTACTGAGAAAATTTGTCTTTGTGCTTTGATCTACTCACAAATGTCTCTTTAAAAAAATCAGTGCAGCCCAAGTACGCTGAAATAATCGTGACTTCAGGGTCTGTTCATGTATTGTAGTGTCAGCAAATTCACGGCAAACAGAAGATCAAGACCAGATGTGCGTAGAGATGGCTTCTGTTTCCTCAGTTGCCTTCTCAATCCAGCCGCTGGCTCCTGAAACAGAGGGCAAGAGTAGAAGAAAGAGCACAGCCCACCCCACGTGAGTTCAGCCAGCCTTCCTCGCGCGTGTCTAACCCCACGGAGGACAGTGAAGGGCAATCCTGCGTTGTCCCTGGAGAGGGGGACATGCCAAGTGACAGCCCCAACAATGGCCCCATACAGGAAAGGAATTTGCACCATCCCTGTCTGGTGCATGAAATCAAGAATTTAAAACTTAGAAGTTTAGCATCAAGCTCCAGGAGACTGGGTCTTAGCCTATCTGAGCTCTTCGGACAAAGAAGGAAAGTTAGCTTCTGCGGATACCCAAGCCTTAAAGGGCTATTATAACAATGCTATGTTGTAATATAGCATTGACTTCGTGGTGTAAACAGAAGCTATCAATTTGCCACAGTTCTAGAGGCTGCAGTGTACAAATGAGGTCAAGATGTCAAGCCATTCCATGTCTTCCAATGGCTCTTTTAAAAAGATAATTAAAATTCCCTCATTTTCTCTCTTCCTCTTTCCCCTCCAATTCTTTGTATGTATCCCAACTCTGTGATTCCTCTTGAAATCATTGAAATGTATATGTGCCTAAGTGTATGAATACAACTTGCTTAGTTTGTATGTTACCCGTATGCACTTGGTTTCCGGGACGACCACTTGCTATTTGATAACTGACTAGGGGGCTCATCCCTGGGGAAAGCTTTTCAGTATTCCTTAGATGCCTGTACTTCTTGGTCCATGGGTGGGGTGCTATGAGATTTCCCCTTCCATGTAAGCATGCCTGTCAGGGGTTTATGTCTTCGTGTCTTATTTAGGGAGGCGTATAACAAGCACGGCATCATGGGTAAAGCTTCCCTATCATTTCTAGGAGACACGTTCTCACAGTAAACATCCTGGACCTCTGGCTCTTAGAACCTTCCCACCTCCTCTTCTATGGTGTTCCTTAAGTCTTGGGTGCATGAGTTGTGTTGTAATGTATTGATCGAGATTGTACACACACACACGCACACACACACACACACACTCACACACACACACACACACAGAGTCAGATGTTCTCTACATTTTTGCCAGTTGTAGTTTTCTGTAATGGTCCCTATGTGTTGAAAACATATTTTTTTCTTTGACAAGTGATGTCTTAGTGTTTCTAATGCTGTGATAAAACACCATGACCAAAAGCAACTTATAGAAGAAAGGATTTATTTCAGCTTACTATTCCATGTCACACTCCATCGCCGAGAGAAGTCAGGGCAGGGATTCAAAAAAGGTAGGAACAGGAAGGCTGGAGTTGGTCCAGAGGCCACGAAGAAGTGCTACTTACTGGTTTGCTGCCCTGGGTTGCTCCATTTGTTTTTCTTACAGCATCCAGAACCATCTGCCCATAGTGATCTGTGCCTTTCCTCATCAATAATCACTCAAGAAAATCCCCTACAGACTTACTCACAGGCCAGCTCTATGGAGGCACTTTCTCAGTTATGATTCCTTTTTCCCAGATGACCCTAGCTTATGTCAAGTTGACGTAAAAACCAGCTGGTACAAGTGGTGAAGGCTATGCTCATCTGAGAGTAAAGAATGAATATTTGAGATGAAGTTATGTAAATTTTGCTGCTTTGGCAAATTGATAGCAATAGGTTCTCCTCTGAGATCCATGATCTCACTATCTCAGGCGTCATTAGCCAGGTTTCTAGCACCAGGAATGATTTCCCGCCTGCTGAGCAGGCCTTCACCCCAATTAGACATCTGTTGGTTTCCTGCAAGATATGAGTGCCACTCCTGCACTGTTAGGGTTACCATACCATTGCTGGTAGGACAGGTGTCACAGCTGGGTAGGACTATTGGTTGCTTCCCTCCCTTGGAAGCTTGCACGGCACCTTCTGTTACTATAAAACCTATGGACGAGGCTCTCATGCCAGATCCAGTGTAGATGATCCACGTCTCATATATGAAAGGCATAGTGTCTCCAGAAACAGAGACATTGCTTGGGGTGATGGGCCGTGGGCAAGATCCTCTTCAGCCCCGGAGCTGAGCTGAGCTAAGTAGTTGGATGTCACGTAGAAGCTGCCGGCAGGTATCTCTGCCTTCACTTAGGGAGAGTGGGTGGATTTATTTGGTGAAGGTTATGTTTGTGGTTCATAGATGACTGCTTTATTAGTGCTCACATACCCTTCCTTCAGCATATGCTTGTGATGGAAGGGTACTCTCATGTCTTTCTCTACTAATCAGTGAAACTAATGCCACCACAAGGGGCACCACCCTCATGACCTCTTCTGCATCTAAGCACCACCCAAGACCATATCACTAAATACCATCACACCAGGCCTTAGTGCTTTGTGGCATAAATATGGGTGGGGTGACACAAACAGACCATAACAACCCCCTCCTCTCTCCTGTCAATTTTCAAGGCTAAAGTTTTCTTCCTAAACTCTAACTCTTTGTGTGAGGAATGCTGTCAACGAACAATAAAATCTCTAAAGAATCTGTTGGCCGAACAAGTGAGTTTTAATTCTCGCTAGCTTTTAGGGCAAAAATGGTCTTGGGATCAAAATAAATACGAGATGGAATGAGGGATCAAAGAACCGGGCACAGACAGGAGATGGAGTTAGTGCACACAGGGAAGGCATGGTGAGCGCCTGGGGAAAGTTCCTGGTGTGTGGAAGGGAGAGATAAGCTCGGCATTGAATGCACTTCTGCTCCTGCTCCCCATCAGCAGTAAACACCCCAAAGAGATACTTCAGCTTCCTGACTCTCGGGTCTCTAAAGCACAAGCTTCAGAGTGCTCCGAGGCCATCAAGGAAAATGTACACGCTCCTGCGGGCCTGGGCCACAAAAAGATCACAGAAGTCTAAGGAGAAGCAGGGCTTTGGTTTTTTTAATGACAGTGGCGGGGGGGGGGGGGGAATGCAAGAATGGGGAAGAGAAAAAGATTTGAAGCATCGCTAATGAATGAGGCTGAGGGAGGTGACTGGAGAGAGCCGAGGAGAGCCGCTGAGCAAAGCTAACAAGGCAACGCCACCACGCAGGTGCGGGAGAGAGCAAATATCAAAACAGGAGGGTGTCCTATGAAGTGCCAGAGGGGAAAGTACCCAGAGAGGACAGCTTTGGAGAGCTCCCACTGAACAGAGGAGAGACTGTACCTTAGACAACGAAGAACTCAGAGCAGCAATAGATGCAGGCGTTGGCTGGTGGGTGCCTGAGCCCCATCATTTTCCCGCATGTAGCAGAGAGCTAGGGTTGAGGACAGCTGGTGACCCTTCCTACCCAGCACCCATTTCCTCCTTTTCTGAGCTGAATTTCCCAGAAGAGTCCCCTTATCTTAGCTTCTTCCTACTACAGCCATCTGAATCTGCCCACTAAGACTACGGCATCAACTAAATAGCTGGCGTGTGGCTCATATTGGACCAGGCGTGTCAACATTATTGACTGCAGGTCTTGCTTGGGGTGATGGGTGGATGGGCAAGATTCTCTTTAGCTCCTGGAGCTGAGCTAAGTGGGATGTCACCTAGAAGCTGCCGGCAGATAGCTCTGCCATCACTTAGGGAGAGTGAGAGAATTTAGCAAAGTGAGGGTGCTGGGCTGGGCTGGGCTGGGCTGGGTTGGGCTGGGCTGGGCTGGGCTGGGCTGGGCTGAGCTAAAAGATGGACTTCCTGGATCCAGCTGTGGCTGAAGCTCCACTCACTACATCCCTTTGGTTCCTTAGCACTGAGATTCCTGCTGCTGAGGGATTGGTCTGTCTAACCCTCTTCGAACATTTTAGTTTGGCTTCTTCCTATGCCTGTGGCCTTAGTTCAGGGTCTTTGCATGTGGTCTGACTCCTAGCTCTGTGTTAAATGTTGAGACTCAGTGCAAGTTGCTCAAACTCTCTGTGCCTATTTCTTCACCTCTTTGGGGTGTTAGGAAAATCAGAGAGTCAGTATAAGCCACTGAGTTACAACTGTCTTTGCAAATCAAGCTCTCTAGTATTAGCAAGACTACTGCATCTCACACCCAAGTGTAGCTCAGGAAGGGACGTAATATGGGACTTGTGCTAAGAGGTCTTTACCACTCAGCCTGCTCTTAGAATCATGGACTGACACAGATTTCCTGCCTTCCTTTATCTCCTGCTACCTCTAAAGTCTGCAAAGGTCAATGGTAGCATTTGTATGAAGGCTCGCATCCCAGGTGCAGCCAGCCATGGTACCGTGAGTGGAGGGGAGCAGCCCAGCCTTCCTGGCACCAGCCAAGGCAAGTGCTCTAAAGGGGCAGGGCAGTCTGGATTGCCCACTGTGAGTTAGCAGGAAGGTCACCGAACAGCTTTGAATAGAATAGAACATGACACCGGGCCCTTCATCCTTTGAAATGCTCTCCAAGAGATCTGGGGCCATGTTTAAAAGTTATCTGTAGGTCCGTCACCCGTGTAGTAATTGACCTACACGCTCCTGATCTTTCCCTCTCACATATACTTTCCACCTCTTCATCTCATTTTATGAAGTCTTAAACTGTCCTTATAGAAAGATGAAAGGTGAACTTTTAGTGGAGAATAAGCTAAGAATCTCAGAGATCACTAAGACCCACTTTCTGGGATTATCCCTGTAGTGACGATGCTGTTTCTCTTTGACATGTGGTAGGATGGCCCTCCAACTGCCCCAAATTCATTTCCAATTCTTCCCATGTCAGAACATATACAAGTCCTTTCTCCACAGACCCTCAATTATTCCTGTTACCATGGGAACCACTGCCTGTGTCGGAGCACCTCAGAGCGGGTGGGAAGGAGGCATGAGCTGCTGCCATGGCAACATGCCTCCCTACAGCAGCATCTCACGGTCTGTGCCATCTTGTTTCCACAGAAAAAGAATGGTTACTGGGAGAGATCTGAGTAATTTCCCAGGCTGGGAGGTGAGAAGTCAGTAACTTGACCCTCATCAGTAGTTCAGTCAGCTCTCTGTGCCTGCAATGGAAGACTCAGAAAGGCGTCATCAAAGTCTTAAAATGTTCACAGAGGGCAAAACCCCTCTGAAGCTGCCTTTGCTTCAGTGTCAATACTGGTGTTCATACTAATCTCACAGGTGTTACAGCCTAGTACAAAAGCATCAAAGGCCACAGGCATAATCCTAGGCATCCGACACCTTGAACTCAAGTTCTGACCTGGCTACCTCCTGGCTGCGTTGCTGTGGTAAGCCAACTTGCTCGTGCCTCAGATTTCTTTTCTGCTGTGAGAATGGCAACAGCTGTCCCCATTTCACAAAGAAATATCACCAAACTTATGACCATCTCTAAACTCCGCCATGCTGGTCCCCAATAAATGTTGTGATGTGACCGTCACTCATAAATAAGAAGATTGTTGAATTTGTGTCAAGTGTCACAAGTTTACTTACTGTCCTGTACTGGTATACAGACAAAGAGAGTCTGGGTCCCCTCTGTCCTCTCTCTGGAGCATATATTCTCAATAGGGCCAAGTCATCCCTAAAAGGGGGACACATAGCAATTTCTAAGGGTGGCAGTTGAGAAGCAGTGTACTTTTATATATTGTCCTAGCTGGTCAATTTGAAACAAGTTACAGTGGTCTGAGAGGGAACCTCGGTTAAGAAAATGCCCCTATTGTACTAGCCGTACACAAGCCTGTGCCACATTCTCACGACTGATGACTTATGTGGGATTGAGATCGATATACCAGCTCGGTCCACTGTGAGCAGTGCCACCTTTGGTCAGGTAGGCCTAAGCTGTGCTAGAAAGCAGGCTGAGCAAGCCATGATGAGCAAGCCAGTAAGTGAGGCTTCTCCATGGCTTTTTCTCCAGTGCCTGCTTCCAGGTTTGGGCCCTGCTTGAGTTTCTGCCCTGATTTCCTTCAGCGATGGACTATGAAAAGTGAAAGCTGTAGCAAACCCTTTTCTCCCCAAGTTGCTTTTGGGCATGGTGTTTATCACAGCAACAGCAACATAACTGAGACAATAATTAAAACACTGTGTAGATCTGTGTAGAGAGATCTGTGTAGAATCTAAGTACACACACAGCGTGTTCTTCTGCTAACATTCTGTAGGCAGCAAATGGATAGAAGGCAATTAGTGTGTTTTGGGAAGGGGACATGTCTGAAATGGCTCTTTCAGTAGGTAGCTCTACAGACAGGACAGAGACTTGGGGAGTCACCTGCAGGCAAAGCCAAGCCCAGCCTGCAACTCGAGCATGGAATCAAGGCTAGAATTTCCAAAGTGCTACACACACACACACACACACACACACACACACACACACACGCACACACACACACACCGTCATGCATGTCGAAAAATTAGCAAGACAAACATACTTTACATGGCAGCCTTGAAAGACTACCCAATACTCAACAAGTTGGTGAGAACTTATTTAAAGAAAAGCTGAGAAACCCCAAAGCTGCTTTGATGGTGCAGAATTTGGGCCCTAACTGGTATGACAAAACTAAATCTCAGAAACACTTTCCAAAAGTGCAACACCTTTTCATCACTGTTATGGAAATAGCTAGCCCCTATGCATTAGGTCATTTTTTAAATTTTTTACTTTATTCTTTATAATTTGTGTGTGTTTGTGTGCGTGTGTGTGTGAGAGAGAGAGACAGAGAGAGAGAGAGAGACAGAGAGAGAGAGAGAAAGAGAGAGAGAGACAGAGAGACAGAGAGAGAGAGAGAGAGAGAGAGAGAGAGAGAGAGAGAGAGAGATGGAAGGAGAAAGGGGGCGTTGCTGTCAGATTCCCTGGCGAGCTGGAGTTACAGAGGTTGTCAGCTGCCTGATGTGGCTGCTGGAAACTGAACTCTGGTCCTCTGAAAGAGCAGCAAATGCTCTTATGCTGAGCATATCCCTGTTCTAAGGCATGAGCTCTTAGTGGGAGTAGGTGGGGCCCTTCAGCATGCACAATAGGAGAATATCCTCAGCAACTATGCATTGCACAAAACATCAATATCTAGAATAAATAGAAGCTAATCATCAAGAAAACCACTTGATTTAAGAATGAATGGGCTAGAGGGCCAAACAGAGTTCCAGAAAGAAGAAATAAAAATGGCTAGTAAACACTTTTATTTTATTTTATTTTATTTATTTTTTGGTTTTTTAAGGCAGGGTTTCACTATGTTATCTTGGCTTTCCCGGACTCACTTTGTAGACCAGGCTGGCCTCAAACTCACAGCTATCCACCTGCCTCTGCCTCCCGAGTGCTGGGATTAAAGGTGTGTGCCACCACGCCCGGCTAGTGAACACTTTTAAAAGCATTTGTCTTCTATAATGATCAAGGAAATGTAGATTAAAAGTACTTTAAGATCCCATCCTATCCCAGCTAGAATGGCTGTCACCAATAAATCATGCATAAGGCAACAAATGTTGGTGTGGGTGTGGGAATGAAGAGCTCTAGCACACTGCTGGGGAGGATGCAAACCAGGCTGAACTCACCTCCGACCCAGACACCCCACCCCACCCTTGCTCCTCCATTGATGTTCTTGTCACAATAGCTTGGATATAGATTCGGCCTGGGTCTCCATCAAGGAGGAGTGAATAATGTAAACGTGATGTGCACACAATGGGATTTTATTCAACCGTTAAAGAAAAACGAAAGTTGCAAGAAAATGAACAGCACTGGAAACAACTGCACTGAGCAAGTTAACCCAGGCCCTGGTGGCAAATGCCACACTCCCTCTTACATGTGGATCGGAGCGGCTGAGTTTTACATCTGTTTGCTTACATTGGAATTTTTGTAGAGACCTGGAACCAGGAAAGCAGTGAAGGTATGTGAGGGATGGAGAGAAGGCGAGACACATTGGGGGTGCGCATGTATGCATGTCTGTGTTTGCACATGCTTCTATGTTTGTGTGTACTCATGCCTATGTGCATGTGTGTGTGCATGAAACAAAGAGTGTAGGAGGCAGTGGTGTAGACAGCTTTACAGGCTAACTATAAAACATAGAATGAAAGAGAAAAAAGACAGCAACAACCCTAACCCAGCCGGCAAACTTGAATATCTTCCTGGAATGTATTTATGTTCTACATTTCATGACTAAGATCTACCATAGCCACGAGACACCACTGCTGTTGGTGTCGTGAAATTTTCGAGAAGGAAGGTGAGAGGTCCCCAACACACCAGCATTTCCCCCAAAGCGACTCCACTGACAAGATGTTTGTGGTGCCTTTGGGTCATGGCTTAGCTCGTAGATCACGTTACGCTGGAAATAGGCTCGTACACACAGCCACGTCAACCCGAAACTCCTGTCTGAGGTTGTGTCTGTCTTCCACAGAGGTCTGTGCCCTCGGCACCCCTCCCCCCATGCTGTGGCCTAGCGTGGACTTTTGAAGGATGACCGTAATCCACTAAGATGATTTCATGAGTTTGAGAAGATTGAAAAATGCTGCAAAGACCGTGTGTGACTCCGGAAGACACAGAGGCCCGGCTAGAGAATCTGGATTCTGGGGGTCAGACTCCCGCATGCAGACTCCAGCATGACCAGGGACTGCTGTGGCAATTCAGGCAGGTTTTTTCACTTCTCGAGTCTGTGAGCCCCTTGCTTGAATGGCGAGAATAAGGTACGTGTGACCCTGTCCCCCAAGGTCTGCTTTGAGGAGTCCGCGCATGCCCAATGCACTAGGCCTACCACACGGCTGGTTGCTGTGACCACTGTACTTAGCTGTTGCTGTGCAAGAGTAAAGAAACTGGCATGGGCACTGCACTGTGGTCAGCTGTGGTTTCTAGGGTGGACCCTAGGGTGGAAAGAAAGCCAGGCACAAAGAAAATGAACAAAACCCCCTAGTAAAAATCAGGAAGAGACAAGGCATCCCAGACAAGGAGAGTTGAAAGAGAAATCACAGGGGACAGGGACAGGAGAGAGAGAGAGAAAGAGAGAGAGAGAGTTCATGCCTGTGTGCATGTGTGTGCGCATGCCTGTGTGCATATATGTGTGAACATGTGTGCACATCTGTGTTTGCGCATGCTTCTGTGTATATGTGTGCTCATGCCTATGTGCGTGTGTGTGCACAAATATGTGTGCATGCCTGATTGTGTGCATGTGTGCATATCTGTGTTTGTGCATGCTTCTCTGTGTGTGTGTGTATGCGTGCCCTCATGGAGGGGGTGCTATTTGGTATCAGAAACCCTCACATGCACAATATTTTTACTTCCTTGGACAAAATCCAGTGCCTAACTCCTTTTACAGCACGCCCACTCACAAATCAGGTTCCAGAAGAGGCTGCCGGGGCCTAGGCAAACCTGGAAGCTGGGGTGATACACTAATCTAAATTATACCCTTGGTCCCCTGACTGCCAGCCTCTGTCCAAGGAAGATCTTAAATACAGGTCTGAGCACACAGTTTACTCTCCGCCAAGGCCCAAGCTGTGTTTAGGAAGCAGCTGAAACGGCAGGAGGACGTGCAGAGACAACTTGCTGTGGCTCACAAATCACTGTGTTCAGGGCCAGGAGGCACATGTCAGTCCTGCCTCTGCCCTGACCCAGCAGGCACACTGCCCAGGTGCCTTGGATCCAAGCCATCAGGGGTGGGCATAGACATTACTGTGGAGTGTGTGTGTGAGGACGCACCCCGGAAAGCACCTGACCACGCTGAGAGTAACAAAGACAGACAGCTCCGGTAGGGGCTGGGGGTGGGGCTCCGTTCCTATTTTTGTACACTACATACTGAGTTCAGGCCTGGAAGACAGACATAGCTCCTGCCACACCTGATTACTACAGTGATATAAATATGTCTGGCCTTTGTTGGCCGCTTATAGAAGAGGCAGCCTGGTACAAGCCTCTTCGAGGGCAGGATCACATTTATTCTTCACGCTGTGAGAGGTGCTGCCGCCCTCACACCACCTCTGCAGAAGAAGACCTTGAACTCACTGAGGCTAGCAGGCGGCTCAAAGCCAGGGACCCTGCCCATTGTGGAGCAAGGCTTTGGACAGCGTGGGTTGGCACATGGTCTGCACAGAGGCACGGTACAGACATACTTTCTATCTGGGTAAAAGGAAGGGCTCTGAACCGTTCCTAGTGCCTTAGGGTGACTATAGCTGTGATGAAACACCATGACCAAAAGCAAGTTGGGGAGGAAAGGGTTTTATTTGGCTCACACTTCCACATCACAGTCCATCACTGAAGGGATCCAGGGCAGGAACCTGGGGACAGAAGCTGATGCAGAAGGCTTGCAGGGATGTTCTTTACTGTCTTGCTCCTCATGACATGCTCAGCCTGCTTTCTTATAGAACCCAGGACCATCAGCCCAGGGATGCTACCAGGCACGATGGGCTGGACCCTCCCTCATCAATAACTAATTAAGAAAATGCCTTACACGGCCAGATCTTAGGGAGGCATTTTCTCAGTTGAGGTACCTGCCTTTCGGATGCCTCAAAACTAGCCCGGGTACCTAGCCACCCCAGATCTATCTTGCGGTACAAGGCTGACATCACACAGAGTTAGGTGTTGAGGAAGTCGTGAAAGGAAAGCCAAGAAGGCTTGGCCTGAGTGGTAATAAAGGCACTGACCTCCAAAGGCCGTATGGATTCACCAGCAGAAAAATTAAAACAGAGGCAAGGGGTTGTTCACGCCTATGAAGGAGGTGATCGGCCAACCAGTGTCCCTGGCAGCAATGATGGATGCCCTGAGAGTTGGCTACCAGAAGCTCGACCATTTATTTACACAGACTCGGTTGTTCTTCTGTATGTCTATCCCTCTGTGCTAAAGCCCAGACATGTCACACAGTTTGTACACGGTCGCACCGCCTGGAAATAGTGGTCCTCAAGGTCATACAAGCCTCTCCCTCCCCCTCTCTCTTCCCCCATCTCTCTCCCCCTTCTCTCTCTCCCTCTCTCCCTCCCTCTCTCTTTCTCCCCCCCTCTCTCCCTCTCCCTCTTCCTTTCCCTCCCTCCCTCCTCCTTCCCTCCCTCCTTTCCACCCCCCTCTCCTCTCAAGCCAGCTTCCCAGAGAATCCTAATGATTTTTTTTTCCCTTGGCTTTAACCTCAAGGGCTTTGGCTGAAGGCTCTGTAAGAGTGAAGAAGAAAGCTTGCAGGTCCAGGAACACCACGGCTTGATCTTCATGAATGAGAGCTTCCTACACAGCAGGAGCAGCCCCATTCCTCATGCCTGCTGAGTAATGATGGAGGCCCACGCAGCGCTAGGACTCACCCGTGAGTCACAACTAATAGCTTCCTGTGCCCTTCAGAAAATTCCATTTTGAATCAGGTGTCAACTTAGATGCAAAGATTTTTTTTTTTTTTTAGTTTAAAAGCAAGGATTTTGATGTGTTGTTTTAAACTTCACCTTGCCCTTTCGTAGCTGTAAGTAATCTTTCCTCTGGTAGGCAGGCCAGGGAATATGGCTGTGTTTTCAGTCAGGTTTCGCCCACAAACATTGCTCAGAAGGTCACCAGTGTAAGCCCCTCGGGGCACAGGAGTGGGCAGGCCCCTCCCCTGAAGACTTGCCAGGTGCCACCCACTGAACACTCTAACTACCCTAAGGGCAGAACCTAGCCCTGCCTACAGAGTAAAAAGACCAAGCTCAGAACTTGAGATCTCACCAATCCCTGGGCTGAATCCAAGCTCTGGACTTGAACACCCACCAACACCCACCCTGGAAAGCTCCACCACCCCTCCCCACGCCCCAGGCAACATTACAGAAACCTCTTGTTCTGCTTGGTTCTCTGCTGCTTCTCACCATAGCAGAGACAGCCACTGTCCTGGGTTTTTCCCTCCCAATAAATCTCTTGTGTGAGGTTTGTTGTGCAGTGTGACTTTGTCATATTCCTTGGCTTCTGATTGCTGGGACACCTTTCCCCTCAGAGCTGTAACACTTACAATCAGTCCCACCCATCTCCACTCCACTCTTCCCAAGCTCAGGTGCACGGATAGTGGGTGATGGGGACTTTCTTTAGAGGGTGCACACACACACACACACACACACACACACACACACACACACACACGGAATTTTAGCCCAGGTTAAAGGAAATGGGAAGGGGAAATGTGGAGTCCTTGGCATTCCTGTAATTCTAGCACTCAGGAGCCTGGGCTGCACAGCCATATCCTTCCTATTTCACTCCCTACATCTCCACACATACTCTTTAAAACAAAACACACACACACACACACACACACACACACACACACACACACACACACACCTGGCAGAACAAGGAAGACACAACAAAGATCATACCTTCTGGCTGAGCTGCTAGGAAGTTCTGCTGTGCCCAGGTCATGAGACACCGCACCCCCATCCACCCGCCGCCCCACCGCCGCCACCAAAAAAGACCACCAGGACTCGTTACCGATGCAATACACGCAAGGACATTTAATTTTTCAACTTGAATCAGGCTCTGATGGTCACCAACACAGTGGTATCCAGAAAGAGCCCCAAACTCTGAGCTGAGGGTAAATTTATAGGTTCCTATCCCTCACAGTGCCCCAAAGCAGGGGAGCTCTAGCCTGGCCATCGTCTATTGGTTGAGTAACATACGGAGACCTAATGTCTAAAGGTGACAGGCTACGGAAAAAGGTGCCAAGATCGCCCATGGCTTAGCTTTCTTTGTTCTCTTTGTTCACTACGTTGTCCAGGGAAGTGTCTGGTTTCTTAGTTACCCTATCTCCAGTGGGCAGGAAGGAGTGTGGCCATAAAACTGGGTCTCTTAGCAACTCTATCTCTGGTGGGTGGAAAGGCTGGTTCCTCCCTGAAGCTGGACAGATTATTTCCTGTAGGCCTATTTCTTAACCTTTGCCCCCGGGGGGGGGGGGAGGCCTGAAATCTAATTTTATTTCTTCTGGTATCTCGGTTCCAGAACAAACAAAGCTACTCCTGTAAAGAAAATGTAACATAGTTGCCCCTGAAGAAGGTGTGTGAGAAATGCTCCCACGAGTTTCACTGAAAGTGTACCTGTGTTTGTCAAAAAAACAGTCAAATGCACCCTTATGGTCTGTAAATACCACTTGTGTAAATTACATTTCTAATTTTAAATTAGCAGAAAATATATTATTGTAGTCAGCTTGGCAATTTATACCCTACAGTAGCATTAAGACAGGGTCTCTCTGGGCAGCCTTAGCTGTCCTGGACTCACTTTGTAAACCAGGCTGATCTCAAACTCACAGAGGTCCGCCTGCCTCTGCCTCCTCAGTGCTGGGACTATAGGCGTGCGCCACCACGCCCAGCCTACAGTAGCATCCTAATGAGTAATCCTTAACTGATGGAGGCCAAACTAGACAAATCAGGAGCCTGAGGGTCTCATAGCTCGTCTTCAGGATGGATGACAGATGGGTCAGGGGCTCCATCTTCCTCCATCGCTCAGCCTGCTTTCTACCTCAGGTCTTTACACTCCTCACAGGGTCAACGAGCACACTCCACACTTCCCAGCTTCCAGCTTAGCAGCCCTGAGCAGTGCACGAGCCCTCGCTGCTCACTGTTGTGAATCGCTATTGTATTGATTCTGCTAGGCCTCTTGAAGGCAGGAGTCAGGCGGTCGCCAAAGGGACAGCAGTTGCAGGTCCTTTGCAAATCAGGCTTTGTTGTTTGTGGTGATCCTTGTCATCAAATCCTCTGATCAGGATAATTGAGCCAACTGATTAACTGAACTGAGAAACAGCCCTTACAAAGTGAACCTCTTTTAAACAAGCAGTGGTTTCTTACCTGAGGCGACACTGTCACTGTCACAAACCCTAAGCTGAGAAGACCTGCATTGGTTATGCTTTTGTTTGGCCCGATAACAAATGCCTGACAAGAGGCAACTTGAGAAGAGAAATGTATCTTGCCTCACGATGTAAGAGGACACTATAATGGCAGGGAAGCCTGGTGGCAGGAGCAGCCTGTGGCTGAGGAGATGTGAGGAAGCTGGTTATAACACGCTGACTGTCAGGAAGCAGAGAGAGAGGGGCTGCCAAGGGCCAGGCCTGCAGCCCACAGAGGACTGCCCACTCTTAGGTCAGGTCCTCCTCTGGAACTCCACTCACAGACACACCCAAAGGTGTACCTCACTAAGAGATCACGGTTCTCAGTCCTGTCAAGCTGATAAAGGAAATGGACCATCACAAGACGCAAACACTTTCAATCATGTGTGTGTGTGTGTGTGTGTGTGTGTGTGTGTGTGTGTGTGTGTGTGTGTGAGCGCCCCGTGTGTCCACCTGTATGCAGATGCACATAGACTTTGCACCCCTGCCTGTGGAGGCCAACCTTCTCTGTTGTTTCTCAGAAGCCATCCCACCTTGGTTTTTTTGAGGCAAGGTCTCTCACTGGAACCCAGAACTAACCAAACAGTCATGGCTATCTGGCCAGCAAGCCAGGATCCACCTGCTTTTTCCTCCCCAGTGTTGAGGTTAAGTGCTCCCCGCTTTTGCCATCTTTTTTTGTGGGGGGGTGGAACTCGAGCTCATGTTAACTTAAGTAAGTCACGGAGACAAATCTCACACGTGCCCTCTTCCATGTGGAACCGGATTTAAAGGAGGACATGAAGGGAAGACAGGGACCCCCAGGACATGGGAAAGAGATGGAGAAACTCCGGAGAAACAAGGAGGAGACTGCAGAATAACAGGGGCAGGCAACGTGGTCAAAGCGCATTACACGCGTGTGCGGAAATGTCACGATGAACCCTTCACATTGTGCAATTAATATACACTGATAAAAGGAGGAAAATGACACAAGAGTTCGTCGTGCTGTTTGTTGTAGAAATGCTGCAAGACACCGCAAGCACCCGTTAACAAGGAGACCCTTATGCTAAGTACATCTGATTTACAGCAGGAGGCAGACCTGTATGTCCAGTGTGGAGCGGCAACATCCATGATCTCTATAACGTGTGCAGAGCAAATCATACATCCATCTAGTCAGTCAGCGTGCAATAAACACAGCAAGCCTCTCCTGGGAATATGAGCGTATGCAAGACAGACACATCTTATGAATTTTTCCTCCCCAGACTCCTTTCGGTCCTAGTGTTTACCACAATAGAGGGCAAACTACAGCAAAGGTGCAAGGAAAGGGAGGCCATCACCTCCTCCACCATAAATCTCTATGCTAGTTTAATTATTTCTACAGTGAAAACTTATCACTTTGCAATTTCTGTAAAAGGAATAGAGAAAACAAAATAAATGCACTGTGTGTGTGCTGGAACACAAGCCATCCATAAAGAGGGGGGCTGGGAGGAGAGGCTCAGGAGGTAGGAGGGAATCCATTTGGCAGACGGATGGTCCCCCAAATGGCCAAGAGAAGCAGCTGAAAAAAACTGTTTTTTCTGGGAGCTGTTTAAGTGCATCTTCCTGTGAGTGAAGTTGTTTCAAGTAAGCCTTTCTCTGAGACTGGGGCCTAGAAACAAATGAAACAAAACCCAGGTGGTATGTCTGGGTCACTCTGAGACAGGACCCTGGCTCTCAGAGCTGATAGGGAGACACCACCCCACCCCACCCCCAAGATGTGGTCATCTTGTTGAGTCTCCTGTCCCTACTCTCCCCAGGCACAGGATGGCCTGTATTCCTTGGTTGTCATGGTAGTTGTATCAATGGGTTTTCTTGGGGAGACATGAATAAACATCTGTTCTCCCTAGAAAGTGCAGCGACGAATGTAGCCAGGCTTTTTTTGGCTACTTTATTAGGTTCCTATATTTATCACACTTCTTCATTCCAATCTCTTCCAACCCTCCCCCCGCCCCCCGCAACACTAGGTAGTTGTGAAAGAAGGTTAGAGGGGAGAGGGGCATAGACATCTTTAAATTGCCTCCTGCTGATCAGGGATGTCGGGGTCCTTGGGGCAGATTTGACGTTAGAAGTCAGGATATTCGATTTCTTCTTCTTGTCTCTTTACAATTACTTGACAAACCACAACCAACTGCAACAAACTGGAACCAACAATAATAGCCACAACAGCAACCCCTCCTCTAGGGGCCCTGGAATTTATAATATCCTCTGAAAAGTCCCCAGAACTCTAAACATCACACACTGGCAGAAACTATGTGCAGTGGACAAAACCACACCCCTCCTAGAGCACGAGACAAATCATAGCGTGCAGCTGTGGGCAATCTGAAGCAGCCTGGAATCTCACACCTGGAACTGAAACAAAAAAACATATTGACATACCATAACTGGGTTGTTTTTTTTTTTTTTTATAAAATAAGCCAAAATTCTCACTACAAACAATGGAGCAAAGGAACTACTCTACCCAAGTCTCGCCTGGTGAGCCAGGGAGGTGAAAGGTTATCTACAGGGGTACGGGGGATTTACAGACAGCTCCCTCACTGAAAGCCCGACCCCCACATAGGTGACAACTCACAAAAGCTGTGTCCCTAAAGCATCCTGCACAGTGTGCCGGCAGATTCACCCAAGTCTCTCTCCATGTTGTTGGCGGGGGTAGGGTTCTTTTGGAGACCTAACCAATTGTTACCAGTTTTTCACAACCTTGGTGTTACTGCGGACCCCACCAGAGAGGACCACTCAGAATGGTTCATAGGCAATTGCAAGCCTTTATTCCAGCCAGCTGGGACTACACTCAGGTATTTAGGACCTGAATATAGTGCCAAGTGGTTAGATCAAGGGGCTTTTAAAGGCAGAATCCACTTTCTGATATCTTGATCAGCAGCTGGAGGAGGAGATTTGCACAAGCATTCAGTTTAGCAGAAGCTAAAAGTTAGCTGGGGGCATCTTGACCTAGGGGGTCCTAGAATGGAGTTGGTAATTCCCCCACAGGCTTCTCCATCAAGAAGATCAAATCCTAGTTAAATCCAAAATGGCTCCCATGAAAATACAAGTTGGAGGAACATCTGCACTGTCTTGCCCTGTCACATTGGGAAGGGTCCTTGCGAATCTTGTCAGTGTCCTTAGTTTCTGGTATCTTCCTGGCCTCCATTCTCCCCTACAGAAGGAATGCTTCCACTTTCAAGAATAACTATACAACAGCAGTCAAGGGCTAACATACTAGTTGCATTTCTTGGGAGTGGTAGATCCCGGGCAACACCCTTTATCTCTCTGGTCCTCAGTTTCTCGCCTATACAATGGGGAGGATGACCCTGATAGCTGTGGGCAGGATTTCACAGGTCGATAGATGAGGACCCAGCCCGAGCTCCGTGTTATTTACTCTCAGACAGTGCGTCCACCTGCCGCCAGGATGATCCTCCAGTGCAAGAAGTGGAAATGCTTTCTAGCTGTTTCCATGTGGCCCCAGTGGCTTTGGGTATGATGTCCAGCAAATCTGCACTTGGAGTGAGGTATCTCAGACCCATGGGGCCTTAGACATCCGGCAATGCCTTCTTCCTCCTTGCCAGTGGAACTACTGAGGCCAGACAGCACAAGATGTGCTGCTGTAGCTTATAGAGATAAAGACAGTGGGCGGCATGCACCAATAAGTTCAAGTCCCCGCCTCTGTTAGTAGGCAGGGACTCTGGAGACACTTGACTTGGCATCTGCAGCAAGGGCAGCCTGTCTGGGAAGGCTGAGTTTTATACAGCACACCCTGATGTGTGCGAACGATGCTGTTAAAATGGCCCAGCCATTTAGTGTGGTTAAATGCAAATTTCCCATTGTTGCATGGATTTTCATCATGGGCTGTGCAGTTTTGAAGCCTCCTTCTCTTCCTCCTCTTTTTCTGTCCTCCCCTTTAAGCA